>NW_014334134.1:96324-141695 GCF_000341935.2 Cephus cinctus | reverse complement strand
AAAAAAAAAAAAAAAAAAAAAAAAAAAAAAAAAAAAAAAAAAAAATGTGGAAATCGTTGATATTTTTTAAAATATGTATCGTGAGAAACCTCATACGACAGGTAATCATAACTGCGCTAGTCGCACGAGTGTTTATGCACTTTGGAGGTACAGATAAATTAACTTAGATAAAAAGTTATCTGATAAGTATATAATAATTTTCAAGTTACCTTATTAGTATTTTACGATACGTAACTATGGTGCTGAAATCTATGCGATACACGCCGCTAGGAGCCGCGTGCGTAGCTGCACTGCACTATTATGCAAATGAGTTAGTATACTGATTATATGCATTTAACGTTGGCACTGAAGTGCATAAATGCATTTCAGTGATTCTCGCTGCTGAATCGCATGAAAACCGGAAGAGCTAATGACTCGAATATTTGCGCACGTCCCTTTTAACTTCTAAGTCCGAAAGGCAAACATGATTTGGCCACCCTCCTGGTTTTTCTTTTTCACATGTGTATATACACAATTACACATATATCATATGTGGAAAACGGGTACGCACGTATGTCGCGTTAATGTATTGATTCGTTAGTATTGGTCCCTCCATCCCTTAATCCCTTGGCTCAGGCGTTCGGCAAGGTTGATCCCTCTCCAATAGGCGATCCACCCTTGAACACACACGTAGCGACATATTGTCGCTTTGCAGTTGGACAAATGTTTGCGGCTCCGCCTTGATCCCTTAACGTGGTTGAAGCAATGTAGCCAATTGATGCTGCACTCGCTGCACTCGCGCACACCGCTTCAGCCAATTTGACGCTACGTTGCATCGGATTCATTGGGTAGGTCGCTCCACCACTTTAGGGCTGATACGAAATAATTCGAAATAATAGCAGCGTGGTAGGACCCCTTTCAAAGTGGAAAAGAAATTTTTCAATGGGGTCAAAAAAAAGTTTGACGGGTATTCAGGGTTGATGTTTCAATTTGGCTTTACAGTGATGGACCAATGGGAAGTCGTGTGGAGAAAAAAGGGGTGTCACACGTGGTTTTTAATTTTTTTGAATGGGATGACAGTAGGTTTTTTTTTTTTTTTTTTTTTTTTTTTTTTTTTTTTTTTTTTTTTTTTTTTTTTTTTTTTTTTTTTTTTCAAAATCGTGTCCGCTCACAAATATATTTGTCGCGCATTCCGTGTACTGCGGTGTCATACCTGACTGCGAACAATGGACATTGCTATTGTTTGGCAATGGTAACGTTGTGCACAGGTGGTATTTTGGTGGGAAGAACCCCGAGCGGGTGGAGGGGGAGGCCCGATTATTATTACACAACAAAGGATTGAAAAGAAAAAGAGGCTCGGGAACGATTCGGAATAACTACGGAACAAAATGTTGAATTTTATTTGTTTATTGGTTTACGAGCCGGCATCGCGTCTGCATTGGACGGAGTTTAGCCGCGCGAGTCTGCATTCCGACCGTGGGATAATAATTTACGATTCCATAATCACGCGCCATAATGCACCGGCTGTAAATCTTGACTCTCTTGGACGCGCTTATAACCAAAGGAAGAAAAAGATAGAGATCGAAAAAACGAAGACAGAATTCAAAAATTTAAAAAAAAATATAGCAAAATGGGAATTGCATTGAAAAAATTAAATGCACTATTGCACTCGGATACAATGCATTGTTAACATCGAGTATGCACCGGTGGCACAGTCGACGCATTAGCCGGAAAACACGAAGCATCGAATTCAAGATACGATTTTTGTTCCATCAACAAGTATCTTGTAGTGGGCCCTATTCGCCCCATTCGCCCCAGTCGGCCCAGTCGGAAGGGCCCTCGAGTCGACAATGGGCCTCAGTCCACTGGAAACACCCTTCGCCGAGTACCAGTTGCAGTCCCACGATATACCGTGCGGATAATAATAGCGTGTAGATTACTTTTTGGTAAAATTCACAGGAACACTTCAAAGACAATGGGTACTTATGAAAATCATATTTGATCTTTATTTATTTGGCTGAAAGATATTTAGAAAAATCATTTTTTTCAAAATTTCATGCCATCCTGCAGTGAATGAAATTATCGTGCTGGTTGATACCCTGAGAATTTTCATGAATAAGCTGGATGCTCGACCATATTCAAAATTGAATCGACCCTTGACGCACGTTCTGGTGTACCAACACGCGTAATTACGTAGAAACTGATAAAATCAATGCCAATCCTATCGACACGATCACCCCTTCTGCGGCAGGGTGTGCCCTATCGATTGATCGTCGATGCTGAAACTATTTTTTTTTCTTTTTATAACGCAACCTACCTACCTATCCTTTGATTAGGTCCCATTCACAAGGGTGAGAAACACCCTTGAAAGGATTGAAGAAATTCGTTGGGAAACTTCGACAAGTGATACAGGGATGACTAAGGGAGGTAATTCCATACGGTAAATTGGTGCCGTATGGTAGCGTTAAGATATCAATCAGAAATCCTAACGATGTGTCTTATTTCTTACGTGCAAAAATCAATGGGTGACTCAATTATTGACAAGACAAAAAAATTTTAAAATCGATACAAAATACTGACGAAAACTATACGACATAACTCGTGAGTCGGGACAGTCCCGAAAAATGTGCGGTTTGTGAAAGTTTTGTAAGCCTGAAATTTGTAAAAATGAAAGCCAAGCAAGAGGAATGTATGGCGAATAGGTGAATTCGTAGGTGAGCAAAGGACAAGAGAGTTAGGACAAGGGAGTTAGGAGTCCGTCTGGGCGCCGATGCCTGCTGAGATGTCTCAAGGAGCGACGCGACGCCACCTGAGATCCAAGCCAGGACATCGAAACGTCCACGATCTTTATTACCCTGAGAAAAATATTTTACAGCGCGAACGTATCCCCCCTCCTGCCCTCCTACCCTCCAGCCCACCACATTCTACCGTCATACTTTTCCTACCTGCCCCCGGGAACATCTCACTTTCCTACCAGAAGCCCCCCCCAACTGCATCCAAAGTGCATGCCTGAGGATGCACCGAGTGCAACAGCATTATTATTATTCCCAAAGCCATAAACCATTTACCCTATGCCCACCACTGTGTGTTTACTATCTAAATAGTTATTTTATAAAAATAAAAAAAATGGTTACTCCTACTGCAATGCACCCAAATTAAAATTGTGCAGTTGGATGGACCATCTTTCGCAGCTAAAGTGCATTCAGCCTTGAACTTTCCCACAGTCAATAAAACTATTAACCTTATCTCGGTTCGGAAACTCATCCGGGCAGGTTAACCCGATGAATATAATTCACGTTGTCATCTTATCTACGCGGACATCTGCGGGTAGTGCTGTGAGCCCGAAAGAGCCCGAAGAGCCCCGGGACAGTCCTGGGCCCGGTTGGGCCCATTGGCTACGGGTCCGTGGTCGCGTGGCGCCCTCCTATACCTATAGTGTACACACTCGCCACGCTTCGACCCTTACGGCTTTACTTCGCTCCGAATGAATTCGAGCGTACTTGCTTTGCTCCCTCTGTATTCTATAGGAGACTCCATGCCTAAATGCTATCCGATGAGCTGTCTCTGCCAATAAGCCTCTTAGACTTTGAACTGGCCAATCAAGCGAAACCACGTTATACTCGAGACTCGAGACTCCAGAGCTATTCCAGGATGTAGTTAGGCGCGCACGTGTATTTCCCATAAGATCTCCCAGCAGGCAGCTCAGCTCGGCGTAAATTAGAGATGAATATTAATTTCCAAGCAATTCCTATACCGTGTATAGGATTACTCAGAACTACCGCATCGACCGAGGTTAGCCTGTTCGTTTGCTTCCTATGGCAAAGTTAGCTTCGGTTGGTATATTACGCTCCTGAATAATCAAAGTTACACTATTGATACGGTTGAGTTCGACAAGGTTTAATCAGTCGCATACAAAGTTTCAGAATCGTGGGTATTATGGGGAATATCGAAAATTCAATATTTCCATAAGAGACATAGCTACAGTGAATGGACTTGGAAGTCTCCAAAACGCACACCTTGAGTTAAACGGGCGGATACGTTATAGAAAGGACTAAGTACAGTCTGGTATAATGGATACAGTGTGGCACTCGTGGTAGAAGCTAATCCTGGCATTTGTCAATAGTAAATAGCAAGTCGAACCGTGAAATTAGTCCCGCTTAAATGTCATTAGCCGAACTCGTGGGGCTTCTGGGCCCTGACCACCGCGAAGAGTCCCACTTTGTCGAGCCATTGTCCGGTCAAAGAGTTGGCCCTGCCTACGGGCCCATTTTCCTCCTGGGATAATCTTTCGGGAAAATAGGAAACACGCGCTGCCCATTTGCCAGGACTTTTGGCCAAGCGCTAAGGACCAGATATAGGTGTTGCTGGTCTAGTAACAAGTAAAAGTAAATGCGCCAGCAGTGAAATAAGTGGATGCTTATCGGTGAGAATTTTCAATACCGCAGAGTGCAAAAGGGTGTAAAGGGATTAGTCCCTAATACGCCGACAGCTGCTACAAGTATACAGACCAGACAGGGCAAGGGAGAGCGAAAGAACCACTGTACCAAGACCCAAGTGTCATGTATCAAAAGTACCAAGTACCAAAAAAAGGCCAAACTACCAAAATTACAAACTACAATTTTTGTCAATTAAAATCTTAATATTATTTCCAGTACTAATTTCATTGGCGAATTATATAATGATGCGCTTGAAAATAAATTCTATAAGCCATATCGTATGTATATCCATATATAGCATACACGTACGTGTTGCGCATGATGCGCGTAGCTGGTATTATTAAGTGATAAATCCAAGAAGGTGCACGGGCGACGTGCATGCGTGCACGAAATTGCATCGGTCGGTAAGTGGGCCATTCTAACTGAAAAAGTGCAAGAAAAAAGGAAGAGAAAAAAAGAGAGCAGAAGCGCAGCACATGAGCCGCGTTACGTTTACAAGGCGGCGTCGCGAGGCCACACGTCCTTTTCGTGACCGGGATGCGTTACGTCGACGCAATTACGCTCGCCAAAATGATCGGACTTAATTCGAGAGCGACGCCTTTATGTTTTTCGCTCGCGTAGACGCCCGTGACGTAATTGCAATTGCGCGCGGGCGACACAGGGGGAGGAGGCTCGTCAGTGAGAATTCTGACGCATACGCAACGTAGCCTTTACCACTAATAAAGGTACGTGCGAAATGCACTTTTCAGAATAACAATTATACAAAATTTAATTACTGCATTAAAGCCCGCGAATTTCGCGTTGTTAGTCGCAAAGGTGGACTGAGGTAGTAAAATTTGTAATTTTTTTTTTAAATGCACATTTATACTAAGCATTATGAAAATGCACCTTTTATGCATATTTCGTTCGTGGTCTACGCAGGACTTCTCTGTTCGCGCTCGTATATATATATTTATGTATGCAGAAGGTGCACGACGCGATTTCTCAGCCGATGCACAAATTGCATTAATTAGATCAGAATTTTCTACGAGTTCCCGTGGCTGTTCTATTATTATCCTCTTTTTCATTCGCCGTCTAACGAATAACGCAAAAATAAAAAGGTAAACCCTGGAGCGCGTCCTGATATCGTTTCCCAGGGTTCGCCCACGTGGCAACGTCATTATCAGAGCTATGCACTTCTTTCGACTTCCATTCCTAAAGTCGATGCATCGCGATGCACCGGTGCATCTTTAAAGAAAAATTCTTCTCTGAAAGAATATACATGCCAGTACAGCTAGTCTCTGTTCAGTAGTGACGCACGAGCCATATATGTAAGAAAGCACGTGTGTGGAAGCACGGTGCATCGGTGCATCGTAATGCATCTCTGTTATATATGAAATAAAATCGACTCGCGCCTCGCCACGCTTGATTTATCGTCGTTATATGGGGTTGCGCGCCAAGATTGCGTGCGTAACGAACGTTTAGCATTAATTGCATATCAGTTTTGGCAGGTGGCACGACTGACTATCGCTGCTAATATCTCCGCCCGGTGACCGGAACCTGCATCATCCACGAGTATGAGTAATTACCGATCTCGGGTATCTGCACTGGCTGAAGGAAGAAAAAAATAAAATAAAATGAAGATATAAAGGGAAGAAGATAAAACTTTTAAAATAACACTCGACCAATTCGTTCGACATATTATCCTTAACGATCCGTGCTGACGCTTTGGTTATTTCAGATATCGATCGGCCTGCCGCGAGTCCCATAAATAATTGCAGACGCACATACGAGCAGTTATTAGAAAATAAACGATCTGACAGAAGCGTGGTCAAACGTCACGTACATATGTACATGCGGGTCAGACAGATAAGTACTGTCGCATCGATTATATCCAATTGCAAAAAAAAATTGGCAATACATTGCAAATACATAGCCACGTAATTTATGCAGTTTGGATATCTGTCGGCACGCTTTGCATGCGAAGGTAAAACCAGGCGACCAACGTCTTAAGCTTCAGGGTAATCTTCATGTATTCACTGCTGCATCCGCCGCTGGCGATGGTTATTAATTGCTGTGCATGATAGGCTAAGAAATAAATAATAACCTGAAAGTTAAAAAAGTCAAATCGAAGCACGAAACCAAAAAGCCCATATCTAAATTGCAATCATAACTAAATATGTATTTAAAAAATACCTTTTTATTTAAATCCTCT
This sequence comes from Cephus cinctus, assembly GCF_000341935.2. Lineage (NCBI taxonomy): Eukaryota > Metazoa > Arthropoda > Insecta > Hymenoptera > Cephidae > Cephus > Cephus cinctus. Next base: position 135,086 of record NW_014334134.1, on the reverse strand, counting down.
TTTCTCTTCAACGCGATCCAGTGTCGACGGCCGCCATGCGAAAATTTCGGTTCTTCCATCCGTGACACACTCATATGTATATGCTAATATCTAGCAGATAGCGTTTCTCACAGATGATCCTTCCGGCGCCACGATCCGCGCCGGGACGTCGCAGTTAATAAGTAAAATCGGCGCGTCACGGATCGGTAAGCGTCCATCGATCCTGCGCCGATCGATCTGCGCGGTAGGTTCAAGCCCGCGCATGCGCAGAAGATAAGTCCGTTCTCGATGCATCAAATGCATCCGTATCGTAGGACCACTGCTCGTAGGTGCGTTGCTCCCGGGACTGCTGGCAGCCTAATGGTCAAGCAGACAGGTAGGCATAAGTAGGTAGGTGTCTGACTTACCGAACCTGAGAAGTAATGGGGTACCAGGCAGGTGGATCCTATTGGTGCGCAACCGATAGAACAGCGGTCGGCTTGGCCTCATCTTAATAGGGAGCGTGTCTTTATGGGCCACTTTGTACGGGCAATTTTCCCGTAATGATTATGGATCATTTGCTCAGTCATCGCACGCGTCTTGCTTATGAAGACAGGCTAACCTAACCAAACCTATCTGCCAACCCCGCGTGCTTCTACACAAAAGATCTGGACTTTTTAATTATCATTACTCCCCGTCATAAATATTTGCCTCGAAATGCAGATCACTCGAGCAATGAATATTAAGTAAATTTTTTGGTTTTTTTTTTTTCTTACCCGTTACGTTGCCGCTCCTGATGCTCCAAGTGAGAACGGTTGCAAAACACTGAAACATACAAGATCGTTATTTCTTCGGATTTCTAATGTATAATAAAAAGATCAAGGAAGCGCGCATTTCCGATTAGCCTTTTTTTTTTCTTTAGATGTTTAGCTTCTAGGTTAGGTCTTAGCCAAAGGAGCAAGTCGATCCGCGTTAAATTATTAGAGGAATAACATTACCGTAACCAGTCATAATTCTCTCGAGGAGGCAACGAGCGCATTTACATCCATCCGGGCATTCATCAGGCCCCCCCATCTTGGCTGCCAGAATGGCGTCGACTAATTAATCATTCCTCTAAATGAAAGCGCGAGTGTCTTATCTATAGCTACAATAGTCGAGTCTCATCCAGCTTCAGTCCCCCGACTACGTGGGGCTGCCAATGTATAAGGAACGCGTGGACACCCCAGGCTCTGCCCATCGTCCCACCACTTGGCCCGACATAGGAATCATAGTTAAATATACTTCCTATGGGGAGTCTAGCTACTGGCGCACCGCTGAGCTGACTGAGCCGACTGAGCCGACTGAACTGGAGCCTCAAAGTTCAGCAGGGCCTGACTGATCGTTATTATTTAAATCATGCCGATCTTTGTCCATTCGACGTGGGAAGGGATGCGCGAGCAGGAAGCACGATGAATTACAGGTTAACGATAAATAAGATTAATTACTGTTTTCTCAACTCCCCCACCCCTAGACCTGGTCCCCCTCCTTCTCAGCTGACAGCCAGTTCGCCTAGTCGGAGTTGCAATCACGATGCATCGTCATGCACCCTTGTCCAACGTGACCCATTTGGCAGCTGGGTGCCCGGAGGACGTCAGCTGGTATTATGCAACTGTAAACATAAATCCTATTTAACACGTGGATTTACAACTGCGCCGAGGGGTATGGTAAAATTTTGAAAATAAATCTGTCAATAGTTGACTCGATAAAAAATGGTCTGTTCACTTCTTGTCGTCGGCCCTGTCGTCGATTCGAATTTTTTTCTTCTTCTCGGTCCATCGCCGCGCCGCGCTTCGTTTCTCCATTTAAAAAGCATTCTTCCCGCGCTGTGGTTAATTCGTCCGGCGTTGACGTGACGATACACCTTCGGAAACGAATCTAAACCGGAATCAGGAGCCGTGACGATATGATACCCAACCGTCCGTCCTATTCCTTGTAGTAGCACTTAATAATGGGTTGTATAGATGGTCGGATAACGGAGCGCGCATAGCATGTACTATTTTGGTAAATAGGCGAGATAAGCCGGGATATTCTTGTCGCAGGAAGCGCCCGTTAATGCCATTACTGTTGATTTCAAAGGTAACCAAGTCATGAGCCACTGCGGTCAATCCGTTAACGAGATGGGTTAACTCCATTGTCTGTAATTAAAAGAAAAAAACTTAGACAATTACAGAAATCATTAGGTCGAATTTGTAAGTGTTCAAAGATTCTCTTTTTTTCCCCATACCTGTACCATACTTCATTTTGCGAAGATCCATCAGCCCGAGTAAGGCCGTACGTTCGTTCTGGGTTCGTTGGGTTCTTCGGAGTCAGACACGCGTACAACGCATTCTTATATACCTGCTGTACATCAACATCCGCGAGCGGCTAGATGCATATAAATTTGATTGCGCATTCGACGCAACAAACTGCGTTCTAGCACGCGAATCACGGGGACCCCTGACTCCTCCAGCACCCTTGCTGTCTTCAGCATGCGCACGCACGTGTATATATCTATATATATATACACATGTGAAGTACAGAGCCTTCCTTCTTCTTGCACCGTTGCTCTTCGAGTTCGCAACTGTTCGCAACCTAACGGTTAGTCGTTCTGTGATCATGAGAATGCTTTGGGACACCATTATTGATCCTGCGAATAGAGAGTATTGACAATAGAATATTATGATGACGCAATTTTTGTAATTTTCATGCATTACAATTATCAAGTGTTGTACACAGGCTGTACTGAAGTGAGAAAGAAATGTTGTTGAAACAAAAATAAAACCACGTGAGAACATCCAGCAGTGACGTCGGCCGTGAGCGACGGTCCCTTTTCGTACGATGCTATCGAGGTATGGATAAGGCATTACGTTGCACTATGGTGCCCGTGGTACGACGGTGTACAGATACGGCGCTGGGCGTAATTTTGCTAGACGTTGAAAGCTTGCACTCGCGAGTACGACAATGTGGCATATCTTTAAAATCTTGCATAGATCTCACGCCTCTGACCTCTGTAAATGTTGAGTGCGTTTCTTGGGATAGGGAAAGTAAGAAGAGTGCGTGCAACACACGTCTGCACGGGTATTCACTGGTGCCTGGACATGGTAGGTGGGTGTGGGAGGGAGTGGGACGAAGGACTAGGAAAGACATAAAAGAAGAAGACGAAGGGACAAAAAAAAGGGAAGAGGAGCAAGAGCGACCTTATCAGGTTAATTAAAGGTGAATAATGGTCAGTTAACAGTATTTATTTATGCATTATGCAGAAATCATTGTAATAAATAATGCAGTCGTCGTGCAACCTCTTTTCTATTAATGCGCAGATTCGTTCGCTGATATTTTACACGTAGTGTGGAAACTGGTGGCGTAGGGAGAAGTTGGATATCGAAGTGGTTAAAGGGTAGTGCGCATGCGCACAGATCCTTCGAGTATCTGCCCGCGGAAGATTGCACGAGATGCAAAGCGCATCCGAAGGCCGACAATCTCGATGATTGTTGGAGGCGTTGAAAAGCGCCCGCGCATGCGCGCTCGCGCTCACTCGCTTATATACATAAGGTAAAAGTTTTACAGGCAACAGCCGAAATAAATATGCGAGGTTATGAGCTCGACACGGGTCCGAGCGTAACGTATGCATATCTTGGAATGGGTATGGCGTTTCTTCTGAGGTTTTGTTTAGGCTGAGAATTTTTAACTACGTTCCCCGCTCACGCACGCACGCGCACGCACATGGTCACTCATATTTATTCGTCTTACGTTAAGCAGCCTGAACGCCCACCTCACGCATTATCCATCACGAGGCGAATATGGGAAACATAAAATACATTCAACGTGAAAAATGAAAACAATAGAAATTATCTGTAAGACTGAATCGAAATATCTACCCGGGTGTTGCGATAATTTTTTAATAAACACGACATAGGTACGCTACTACAATTCAAATAATTGTTTCCGCTTTCCAAAATCATCTCAGCGAACGATAACGATTGATTAAAAATTATCCCACGCGATTTCCGGCTTCCGGATCAGCCGTAGGAAACTGGGTAACGCATTGGGTACATGTATCTCTGGGATGTATGTCTATCTGCACGAGATAGACTGACTGACAGTCAGCGAGACAGAAACAGAGTTTCGTCCGGTAGCGTCGTGCGTGCCCGACGGCAATTCAGCGCGACTAGGCGATTCGCGATTCGCTTGGGATTTAATGTGGAAGGAAACGGGCATAGTTGTTAACCGTGGCTCCTATGGGCGCACACACGGGGTTCCACGTCGTCTTGCCGTGTAACCGGGACTGGCAGCACTGGCAGCACCGGCAGCACCAGCAGCACCAGCAGCACTGTAGGCACCGACTGACGCCAGGAGGATACATAAAGGATACGGTTCACACTGCCGTCTAATGGGAGCCGCGAACTAGATCGGTAACTCTACTCCCGCACGGCGTATTTATTGTGGCGGACATAAGAGATGGCTCGCGCATAAAATTACCGATACCTGTAATTGTTATTTACCATTTCGCATTACCATTGTAATACGTGGATGCACGTGTCACGCTGCATCGGTTGGTACGCTTGTGACTTTTTTTTTTCAAAATTTTATTATTGAATGTACGAAGAGAAGAATTCAGTGCACCTCACAGGGAAGGGTGTCAAGAACTAACTCGTAGATTGCACTCTTTTTTTTAAGTCGTCAGGGATGCAGATGCGCAAAACGATATGCGCAACCCACCGGCTGTCATGCGTTTAATTACCAATCAGAGACGCTAGGGTTCGCGTGGTGCGTCGGATTCCATCGAGTAGCCTATCTGCCTACATGCCTTTAAGTGATCTGTGCCTTGTACGTGGAGAGGTACCTTCGTATACGTATTACGTAGCGTGGCAAGTGGCAAGGGCGGTGCTTCCTACGCGTACTTTGCCAGGACGATACCTTCGTTAACTGCACCAGGGATGCGCTTTATTATTATATATTGTTGCTGCACGCGAGAGCACTGTACACAATCGCACGATCTCTACCGCGTCGATGACAGGTACAAGCCCTCCTGTAATCCTGTCGATGCCCTTCCGCTTTGCTTAATATCCCTATTGTTTTATTCCTTTTAGTCTCTTTTCAAATTTTCCGCCACGCGACGTTCACTTATTTCTGATTTGTGTTCACTTGCTTCTTTGATGTATGCTGGACGACGATATTTTCTCTCGTGTATATCATTCTTCCTCGTTGCTGGTTTTTCGTACTACTTTGTTCGGTGCACGCCCTGGAGCACGACGGAATCCGCAACCACGAACCTAGCGGTTCCTAACCGAGATCTAGATCTCAGATTTAACTGCAAATATTAATTGGCCACCTCCCGGTGCGCAAGAGTAGATCTAACGGATTGGGGATTTGATTATCTTGCCTCGTTAACATCTTTGTTTTGAATACAAACGGATTTAGCACAAGCCTCGTGTGTCACAGGGCTTGTAAATACTTATCCACTGCATACGTATGTCGTAGGGTAAGACGGAATCAATGTTATGTATCGTGATATAAACATAAAGCACTGTACCTGAATTGATTCTGCAGTTATGTCCATCTTGTCTCGCAGGCAGTAGCATATTGACGATTCACCACTTTTGCACTGTTTTATTACCTCGTTCAGTATGCAAGGAGCAACGTACGATTTAAAGGAATAATTTGCGAATAGTAAAACGAACAAAAATCGACATCTCGCAAGAGCAGTCGCAAATGCGCGATATGTTTGAGGTTATATATGACGGCGGGTATGTCGCATATTGGAATTGCGGCTTGCTGCTTACAAGCGGCATCGCGCCATACCCGCTGCGCTACCAGCACGTCGACGCCACAACACAAGATACGGCCGACTCATCCAGGGCTTCTCAATTATCCTTTTCGAATTGCACATATTCACTGATACACGTTCCGGCGCGCCCGATTGTAAAACACTCCCGTGCGACACTCCCGCGCGACAGGCGGACGCCATATTGGATCATGACAACACCACCAGTATCATACTGACATCTCTGAACTCAGTGCTTAAACCGTTGTAAAAAAAGCGGTCGACAAAAAATATCTTTTTAATTTCTTTTTTTCTTTTTTAATGAATAACTGTAAATAATATAAATTATATTGGTAAAAATTCTTCATAAATAATTTCCTTTCAATATTCATTCTGAATTGTGTTGTATTCAAAGGTGACATGACTCTGCTTTGCACAACGTATCAGCGTCTTCTTGATACTTTTGAAGTTTTTGAACAATATAAATCCGTGTGCATAAAATCGGACTAAACATTGAGTATCACTGCTCTATTGGGACCGCATTCCCGGCCTCGCCAACACAGCGTTTGAAGACTGCATTTGGAGCGGCGATGTAATGTAGAAGATAACATATATGAAGAGCCGTCGTTTGGTCGCGGGTTATGCTGAATAAAATACTTGATTTGCTGTACAGCCACCGATTCCGATTCCCAGACCGCTGCCACATTCTCGGCGATGCTTGTGTTCCTCACGAGACACGCAAGTAGAACACTGGGATTGGCCAAGGACACGTGTGTACGTGTGTGATTGTCACGTGCGAGATTTTCATGAGCAATAATCACAATAATTCACGACAAGGAACACTGGTAATCATCATTTTTTCATCATGAAAAATTCCTTTTTACTGTCATATAAAAATTCATTGCTGGACACTATGGGGATAAGATTCTTGATTCTTTATTTGACTTCCTGTTTATTATGAAAATTATTCTGAACCAGGTATAGTGCGAGCACCTGACTTTATAATGCTGCCGAGTCCTGGGCCTCCGTCCCTGCACCGAGTCATTAAGTCCAAGAAGCTTAATAGGAACTGATCTAATATGCACTTCCGGTTCTCCAGTGAAATTCAGCCTGGAATTTAAAAAGGAGAGACAGAGAGGTGAGTACTATTTAGCGGTATATACTTTATGTGTACATATATTTCAGAAAAAATTTGATAATCATTTTCAAATGAACTTTAAGTACAGTAGCAAAATCAGTTACTGCAGTAAGTCGTCACGTGACTGAAACAATTATTAAAGACAAATTTTTGCCTAAAAAATAAGTGAAATGGACCTATCAGAAACTTCGTCTTCATCCTCCTTGGTGTGGTCCAAGTATTACGAGTATGAGAGAAACTTGAAAATCTGGGAAGCATTGGCTGGGCCAGATCGTAGCAGGTAGGGGGCATCAAACTCCCAGGGTCCCAACGCCGTGGGCCCTACAGGGGGTCCAGTCATGCTGACATGTTTATCACACTCGTTCTCTACACTCGTGTCGTGCGTTATGCGCTTTGCGTTATGTGTCGTGCCAGCCCCACTACCTTTATGACGTTTTACGTTACTGGTGACAATCCTACTACGGTTTCAATCTCGATTATGCGCAGGTACATAGAGGAAGAAGAGGAAGATTCGGTAGATTTCATAAGGCCATTTTTCTCTCTTTATAGGACCCACCTTTATGGGCCTTAAGAGGTTCTCAGGCATTTAAGCAAACTAGAAACATGGAAAATATCATTCAGTCACCTTCCAGTACGAAAGCTTCAAAATTTTGTGTTCGAAAACAATCTTTTATTTTCCCCTCGACCTTACACGCATCGCAGCCACATTAATATGCACTGGACGCAATAGTGCAATGTAAATGCATCCAGTGCAAGAGAAATAATGTTTTGCCAATGTGCCTATATCCCGTGCCTACTTGCATCCGGCAAGGTGTTAATTATCATACGGACTTTAATAATAATTCAAGAATGAGGCATGGGTGCACCGCCAACGCGGTACAGGGTGCCTTCTGGCTCTGCACACATGCTCGATACCGAAGACACGTGGTCATACGTGGATACGCGGATAGGTGGTTGGTAAGAACCCAAGAACGTATCCTGGTGTGCGTCCCTGTGCGCTAGGCGAGTGCACTCCAAGTAGGTGCAACGAATATGTGAGCATTACGTAACGCGTTAAGATGCTGGAGATTGTCGAGTGCAACAAATATTACGTTTTATTATTCATCTTCCGGTTATCGCGCCTGGTCATCTCAGGACGCCGTATACTACACGACGCCGAGGGACGTTTCTCTCGGGTTCTCTAGCCGGGCAGGCTGGAGCGTCGCGCCGCCACTCTCCCTCTTGCCTTCTGGCCTTCTCGTTCCGCCGTATCTAGCTATCTGCCCGCTGTTTTTTTTAACGGTGATAACTTACGGGACACCGTATTAAAAACCCTTTCGAATTTGTTTTCCAGTATCCTCCAAATTCCATATGATACCTGGAAAAGCACGTGTAAGGTAAATTCTTGTTTTTCAAAATTTACACGCAGCGTGATGTCTCAGTTTTTTTTTTAACCAATACATTTATATTCACAGGATGGAATTTTTAAACGGGAAATTTATGTAGTCTGATGTTCCGTATTTTTTTCATTTTTTTTTTTTTTTTTTTTTTTTTTTTTTTTTTTTTTTTCATTGGATCACTACCGATAGCATTTTTGTAATTAATTACGTGCTAAACGGCGATAACGGGCAGGGCATTAATATAACATGGCTGCCCGGGGTGATAGGAGCGATAAGAATTTTCAAACGATATGTTTAAATGCGGACGACAACGAATGCGTTTGCGGGCGCATGTGTTCATCTTCACCTGTCGTGTTTCCCTTGCGCAGATAAAGACTGTATATGGCTGGAGGTACCACTTCCATTTCCGGTATCTTCGCATTTAGAGGACACGTCATTTAAAGACGGGCAAGGATACGAGATAAGCTTAATGGGGTAACGAAGTCTGCCGATCAACATATTTATGAGCGACTGTACAGATTCCTTCGAAACTAGCAGCAAGTGCGTGTCTATGTACTTTTGAAAGAATCAATATACCGATTTGTATACTCACTGGCTCGTATGTAGAAATAGCGATCGATCGATCTGACAAACAAATAGCGAAACTCCGTTAGTCTGGCAGTCTGGCTAGGCTGAATCCACGGCAGAGAATGGCGCATGCTAGAGACTCCAAAAAGGACGCCTGGCGTCACGACGCCAATGATAGAATGCTTCCGAGAAGTAGCTGTACGAAAGCGACCGACACTCAAAGCACGGCTGGTTATCTGCTGGTCCAGATGTTCGGTAAGCCTCCAGTCAATGGTCCATGACATTTGGAACGAGATAAAGTCAAACAGTGCACTATATATATATATATATATATATATATATATATATATATATATACGAAAGATCCTGTATCACTTGGGAGTTTAGGAAAGTTCAAAAGTTACGATATCTTTGCGCGTGTGTGGAGTAACGAATCGCAGTAAGAGACAAAAAAAATAAAAAAAAAATAAAATAAAGTGCACGCAGTGTAAAATACAAAAGAAAACTAAGCGGCCATTAAGCACGTGCTGCTGGATAGGAAAAATACGTGTAAGATCACGAAGAAAAATATTTCAATTTTTTAATTTATCATCGATCCTCCATTCCTTGGGGTGGAATTTTCATAAAGCCGACGTCGGGCGTCCCGACGTTATCGCTCGGTAATTTGTTCGGCATCCCTACGCTTTGACATATGTAAGGCAATTAAAAATGGTCGCACGGCCGAGAGACGAAAAGTTACGGACGATATTATTTTACAGTTCGTTATTTCCAATTTATTGATCGCCACTTGCTCGTTCGACATATTTATATGCATATAAATTGGGACTCACCGAAAGATAAGGCGGCCTCCACTATCGTTGTCGAATGAACAACAGTCTAATCTGGTGAGATTTTGAGAAATAATTAGTGGGGATCATGAGGTTAGAAAGATGAAGGAGCAGTCAAGTATAATAATAATAATATCAATGCTGAGCTACTCCGAGGACGCGCCGCCATTTCTTCCCGGTGACAAGACGCGGGCCCCAAAGGTAAACGATAATTCAATATTTACACGCTCATTGTCTCCATTACTTTTTAAGTAGCTTCTAGTAGAGTCCGAGATTACGATCCGGGCGCCACCTAAGAAAATATTTACTTGCCGCTCGACGTGCCAATGGCTCCACGGGGTACGTATCTTTTGTGTTCAAAAGGTATAGGCTGGGGCCCCATAGCTGCTAGAAACACGATGACTCGATGACGACGGGCCAAGGCCCGAAGGCGCCTCAAACATCGAGGCCCATTCTCTTACTCGCTCTCACCCGCCGGCTCTTATTTTCACTAGATTTTTGCCATTCTTCGAATCGCGATAAGGAGCCAAGAGAACCCGCTGCTTTTCCCAGCCAAACTAAATATTTCTTTTTCTTTCGCTCGAGTGGGACTGTCGTCAGCGCCATCTTCGTGCTGCTGCCAAAAATTTGTACTACCACTTATTTCTTGTAAAATGACGTTCGCTAACGTTACAATTATTAATTTCAAGATTTTCAATATAATATTATTATTATTACTAACCAGTAGGAAGCCAGGGAGGCTCTCATCCACTGACCCAAATGTCCACAGCACGAAGGGGCCCAATGGGTCAGCAATGCACGGCCCCCAGGAAAACGGTATTTCCGGGGATGTTCCAAGTCCCAAAGCGTGCTGATCGGACCCACACGAGTTTTCCCGAGTGACATCGGTACCAGGAGAGAAAGAGAGAGAGAGAGAGTGAGAGAGTGAGAGAGAGAGAGAGAGAGAGGACACGGTTGAGTTATTTACTGCACGTAAATGAAGATATATCGCAGCGTGGTCTTTTTAACGACTGGCCTCTCTCTGAGGCCCATGAAATATTGCTGTGTGAATCTCGTGGGTATACACGGCCGTTGGTTTTCGAGTATACAGCGAGAAAGCAAGCGAGATAGAGAGAGAGAGAGAGAGAGAGAGAGAGAGAGAGGGGGGGGGGCAGCGTAGTAGGCAAAGGGATAAATAAAGGAAAGCTACGCATGCGCGTAAATCACTACGGACTTCTCAATATTCCCTGGTTTGTCCGGTGGCATTGAATTTGATGACTCGCTTTCGGATTTATGTAGCCCTAACCTCGCGTGACTGTCGATACCACGTACAGGTCCTTTCATTTGAGGCCTCCCCGTCGAGAGACTCCTCTCTCTCTCTTCTACCCTATGAGATTTCCTTTTATCTCAATGGCAAAAAAAAGACCGCAGCGCTGCCATCGCCTTCAGTAATTGTCGAATAAGCTAAACAAAGTTGAATTTTGATCTTGAACATTTTTTTCACCCCGTATGTACGTACGCGTGTATTACGTTATACGGTACAGTCTTTTGAATGATTCTTTCCCACCAGCATGGCTTCCTGGCGCCCTGTAGTCACTTTCAATACGCGCGCTATGCGCTTCTACATCTACTGCATGTAGACTGTTATTATTTTTTCGACAAAAGAAATTGCTAACCACTTTGTATTCTCCCTCTGGGTCTCCTTAGCTCCTGGAAGTCCATGCACTGTTGTACGTAGTTGGGCACGTTGGTGTCGAGTTCCTTTGACTTTTCAGCGTCGCCAAGAGACACGATTCTTGGGTCCCGTTGGACCTGCAGTTAATAACTTTGATTTATCAGTCGCTCTGCCTTTCGTTTTGACAAATTTAAATCGTTCCTGGCCGTATGGTTCCACCCTATTGGTGCGTAAGGTCGAGGGGCACTCAGTGTAGCCAACCCTCAGGTCTCGCAGGTCAAAGATAGCGACTCTCGTCTCACACTCGTTCCCTTTGAGTTTCCATCCTGCTCTCTCTCACCAGGTTACACGCTATCTCTCTCTCTCTCTCTCTCTCACTCCTGCTCGCAGTGACAGATGACCTCTGCGGAACTTGACACCAATTTTTTGTCCCCTGGTCGCAGCGCGCATGCGCGTCGCGGTTCAAGAAAAAAATAGAAGGACGAAGTAACAGCGAAAGTTTCAAGATGAAAATCGTAGGCTGCAATTTTAATCGAAGCTGAGATTCTTTTTTTTTTCTTATTAAATTATTTAAAAAATAAATCTCCGCCGAATGGCGTCGCTCGATGCGGAAGCTGTGCAAGTTCTCGTGGCGGCGTCGCGCCTCGCAGGGCATCGGGTAGCGTCGGGAGGCATCGCGACGCAGCTGCGTTAGCCGTGTCGCATAATTTATAGCATCGTGGAGGCATTAAGATAGCGAGAGTCCCGGCAGCGCGGATGAGCCGCAAGGCAGGCTGGGTATTGGTGAGCGGCACAGGGACGCCCGTGGCGGACGCGCACGGACGCCGAGCGTCGGTGCATCGGTGTTAGAAGACCAGAGAAACGGAGTGAGGAATGGGAGACGTGGTAGACAAGTATTCTTTATGCGTCTTATCGGGCTTATCGAGCGGCCGGTAGTGATGTGACCCAAGGCGACGCACTTCGTGCGTTATTTACGAGTAGCGCGGACGCGGCCACGGGGGTCTAGACGCCCGAGACGCCCGAGACGTCCCGACGCTCGCAGCTCAAACCACCTCCTCCGATACGTATTTGTTTTTTGCTGCTCATCGCTATTCATGGATTACCCGCAATAACACGAGAGAGAGAGAGAGAGAGAGAGAGAGAGAGAGAGAGAGAGAGAGAAAGAGACCTATATATATATATATATATGGATAAACATAAATCTCCTGCGTGAAGAATATTTTTTTCAAAAACTTAATAAATAAAAAAATGTTTAGTACCGTCACGTTGGTACCAGCCTAGAAAAACGTGGCATTTGTTTGGCAAAACGATACGCTGGAATATCCAAAGGCAATGCGAAGGCGTTAGCGCGTATCATCTAGTACGAACTGGACGGCACAGCAGGGCGTCGCGACGCCGGTGCGCGCTCGGGGGCCCACTCCAGAGATGCTCAAGGGGCCGTACCCTCACTTGGGCGTCTGATTGATATACGGACTGTTAAGTGTCTGCAATACCGACATTTATATCCACCTCTAATACTTCCAGCCGTAAATAACCGCGCACTTCGAATGCTACAAACTGCGTGCGAGATACTACCTTGCGCGTGTAGTCGATATAGGCGCTACGTAGGCGCTACGGTGCAAAGACGCCTTGAGCTTCGGAGGTGCGTCTGTAGGAAGGCGCAAGCGCCTATCTGTGACGCGCATAGGAGACATTGTCCAGCAGTGTGAATTTATTAATAGGACCGATGCCAGTGAACCTGATGCTCCATTCATGCGGATCATCTTCCCATTGTTCCTCTACATGTGTAGCTGTGTATATGATAATCGCGACAGGTGATCGAAGACAGTAAAATCATTCAAATTAGGGTCGTACAGTTGTCACGCTTAAAATTGACAAGAGTTACATGCGGGCTCGTCTTAACGATTTGGACAAGTAAACAACCTTAATAGCTGATCTTGGACGATATAACGTATAGCGTCTCTATATCATTGGCATATCGGGAACTGGACTTGATATACTCCGCTTCCTGTGCCCAAGACGTTATAGGGGACAGGTGAATTGAAATTGGAGCAGCGTTCGTTCTTCTGCGCATGCGTGCGTTTTTTTATTATTTAAATGTGTCAGGAGAGCCAAGGTCGTTATTGCTTGAGGTTCTCTTCGCGAAATGGAGAAAAGTAACTTTTTAATAATTTTGCAAAAAAAAAATTTGCAAAAATGAAGGCACAGCATTTTTTTATTGCTTTGAAAAATATTGTAAAAATTGATCTGTGAGTTGGATCGTTGATATATAGGGTGGTCCAAAAATTCCATCCCGACCCACGTGACAGGCGAGTCACTGGCATTCATTAATAATCGATTTTTCTAATGGTTACGAATCGGAAGCTTCTCGGTTGGAATTTTCAAGCATATCTCGTATTTTGATCTGTTGCGTCCCACATCTCCACGTTGGCTACCTTGCGCAACGGTATCGGCCATCTCACGAGATACTAGACGCGAGATGTCTGTTCTCGGGTCATTTTGAACGATGAAAATTATCCTTTTCCTCGTGGGAAGCGTTACGGTAGCTTCCTCGTGCGGCCTTTGATTTCGGTCGTGTCAACTTCGGGCCCATCGGGCCCCCAGAAGACCCAAATCGACTTCCACGATGACTCTACATTTCAAAATGGAATTCCACGAATGCTTCTGTCTTTCGCTAATGATTTTTTTCCTTTCTTTCTCAATCCCACTTGGCTCATCTTCGAGGAATCTATTTTGTCGGGGTCCCACGCAGAGATGCAGCTTCCGTCAAATTTTTTGGGACTCATCTTATAAGATTTGTCTGTTGACGATTTTTTATTTTAATCCAGAAAAAAAAAGTACTCTACGAAAATTCCTGAGGCAATGTCAGGAGATAAGGAAAATAATGAAAATGGTATCTAACTGTAGAATTTGGAGATCTTTGATGTAGATAAGAAGATGCTACGAAAAACCTCCCAACAGGAGATGCGAGAGGCTGCGGCCAGGAGAAGATGTGGGATGTAAATTCAGACGGCGTATAAAGTCGGCTCGTGTGAACCTCGTGTGTGGAAGGTCACCAAGGTCGTCCTAGAAGAATTCTCAGGTTGGTCCTGTTCGAGTAGTGGACGTGGAAACCAGCCGTAAGAATGTGGGATTACAGGGAGTTTCAAAAGATGGGAAACCTCTTGATGAAATTAACCCAGGACGCTCGTAATGTCACGTGGACGATTTTTCATCGTGTAATCATTCTACAGCTGTAACGGTACCGAATAGGCGGCCATATTGGTTTTCACATAAATCTGAGCACTGTAGGTCCACACCGGTGTCGAGTCACAAATTGGTCCAGGATCTTATCTGGCAGTTTTAGATAATCTCGGAGTATTATCGTAACGCATGAACTTTGACCTCGTGGAATGCATGGACAAAAAATGGGGGGACCAACAAAATATCGGGGACACTTTTGGGCCTGACAGTACCGTCGCGTATATAATGTCAATTATTATTTTTTTTTCAAAAATTTCTCAATGTTCATCGACGCTAAGTAGATTAAATATGTCCCCCCGTCTCAGGATCGTATCAAGGTCGGGCAGCTGGTTGTGGACGCTGGCGATGGGGCCCCATCGGGGCTTTAAGTACCCAAGGTGGCAGGTTGCTGCCTCGAAACGGGACCAGCTGGACGAGACAGTTTAGAATTTCGTATTTATCATGGTCGAGCAACGTGTTTTCTTCCTTATTTAGAAAAGCATAAATTTTGCACTTTGTTTGCACTTGAGACCGTGCAGCATCATTTGGTCCATCATCGGCGTACGTCAGATGTATACTGTGACGGCGACGACCGATAGATGCCATTCAGTGGTATGAAACACAATGTGACAGACTGTGATCATTAAAGATAGATTCGAGTTAGTTTATTCAGTGGTAGATGACGCAAGGATGATGTCATCTCGGAGATTGGCAGCATCCTTCGACACGTCTCAATGGTACTTATCTAACGGTATCATTTTTCTTCGCCGGGTCCATTGGATAAAATCATCGAGCGCGGTTCGATTGCCAAGAAACATTTTTGTACATTGCTCGATAGATAACAATTAAACAAGATAAGATTCTGATAATGAATTAAAAAATTTAATACTAATTAATAAATTTTTGTCTCCATCGATCAATGATCATTCAATTTTCCAGAGGCTGATTCTACTTTGTTTAGATATTACATAAATATAGGTATACGATACCAAAGACTCCTCCCTACGTGCCCCATGATTTCGAAACAGGATAAAGTCGGGTTCGGCAGTTCAGAATGAAATTCGCATCAAAGGTTGGGTCCTTAATTGAGAATCGTCGAAGCTTGTAATCTCGCGCGTGCGCACCAGGGCCCCGTAATGTACTAACCATAGCACACTAGAATGATTGCGAATGAATGCGGTCACGCTAGGTGGCTACACTAGGTAGGACACGGCGTCGTCCGATTTTACGGACGCCCGGCGTCGCTGCGGGGAGTGCGTGTCCCTGTGTCCCTGTGTCCCTGTGGTCGCGCACGTGTCATCCCCGGGACATTGTCGGAGATTCCACGTCGTGCAGGGACGCACCTATATATCCCGACCAATCGGATCCCTAATAGGGATCGATAAATTCTCCGAAGGATTATAGAAGAAATAATATCACGAGCGAGCTTATGCTTTTTATCGTTCGATATTAATAATTCACTGACTGACTGACTCGGTGAAGTCATCATCTCGCATGGGATCGTCATTGGTCATGGGGAAAAAAAGACTCGATACGAACTCTAATACGCTACATGAATTCATGACTAAAAATATATCTCGTATACTGTATAGATTTTTTGGACTGTATATTTACGGCCAGACTGGTTTAACCGAACAGTAGTTAGTAGGTACCTAGTATAGGTACTGTAGGTAGTATAGGAAAGGACACGAACGGGCAGCAATTTGCGCCGTCGAATGGATTGATGCGGGGGAAAATGACGAGTGAACCGAACCGCATGCGGCTTTGGGCTAATTTCTGTAAAATCACTAGGTTCGCCCTTGACGCCCGGCGTCCCGTCACGCCGTCACGCCGTCACGCTCTTTTGTCAGGCCTGACGCTTTTCGAGTTTTCGGCACTCCCGTCACCATCGACACCATCGACACCATCGACACCATCGACACCATCGACGCACCTGCTCGTCCCTGCGAAACTTGGCACCAGGTGTCCTCTTTACGTACTTTTATTTCTTCTCTTTCTCTTTTCACTTTCTTTCTCTTTTTTCCGTCTTACTCCCCCCTTCCACTTAGTCCCCCCACCCCCCACCTCCCCGTTTGACATTCCTTTTGACAGGCATTTCCTATATCCGCCTTGCGGCGTTTCACATTTTTTTTTCAACATCTCCCCCCCACCCATCGCTATTGTGCATTTTTTTCATTTTTGGGTTTTCGGTTACTAAGCTCCACTTAATGACGATGCAATCAATTTTGACGACTTGCATAATTATTATGGGATTTTAATATTTCTTATTAGCCAAGCAGCCATGTGCTCCGTCTACACGTGCGCGCGGGGTCTAATGTTACCAGAAAAATCTCTCTGGCTAATTTGACGTTTTATCAATCAACTACTGAACCGCCGACACGGGACGCACGCGTCAGGCGCTGCTGCGTCTTCACGTGGTTGATGGATGAACTGCGTAACGTCGGAACGGGGAACGGGATTCCCTCTGGGGACCCACGCTGACCCACACTGACCCACACCTAGTCGTATTGTTTATTGGATTCTTATGGTGATTTCACGGGGGCCAATATAAGCCGCACTGGTATCCGTATTCGTTTGCCGTCTCATATTTTTTTTCTTTTTGACGATCGTGAATTATTTTCTGTTTATGGGTAACTAACGTAAATAATGTGCTGAAGATACTTTTTTAAAATTGTGACCACAGAGTGTCTGTGATGTGAAAGTTCACGTTGATTCCTATATGGAACCAAGTGCGAAATTCTATGTATTGTTTGACAATTCTATGACGTTTAAAAAATTTTGTTCGTTCCAATACAATTTTCCGAATGCAAGAATTCGGTGGTCTTACAGTTTTTGTGTCAACGCTGAATTTTCTGCCTTTTTGTGCCTTTCTTTTTTTGTCAAAATAAAAAAAAAAAAGAGCCGTAACAACGTGAGCGTAAATCCTGGCAAAGGGCCGTTCTCGTTTCCCACAATAAAAAGGGACCAGTTCAGGGCTCGTAGGGTGGCAAGAGGGTGGCAAGAGGGTGGACTGCCTCTTTTTTTTATGGGGTATCTTTTACCCCCAGTCAGATCGTGTCTCGTCAAAGTCCTAGTGGTATCGCTTTACACGCGGGATTAAGCCGTCAAAGCGTGAGCACGAAGACACCATATAGGAGCTCACGTGGAATTTGATCTTTATGACGTGCAGCATCGCGTCACTCTTATTCTCCATTCGTTTTTTTTAACAGCAACCCGACCTCTGACCTTTCGTAAAATATTTTTCCAATAAAAAAAAGAAAAGTCAGTGCCAATCGAATCTCACATTTCAAAGGATTCCTCTGAGATAAAAAAAACCGCAGTAAAATTTTTGCGTTTTCCTCAGCCTACGGATTTTCCGAACCCAAGCCAACCTGACGCATCTCCGGCGTTCGAGATGAGTTCAAAGCGCGCCCAGAGCTTTGAAGCAACCGGATCCCATTATCTGAAAAAATTCGCGTGGGGTTCGAAATCCGACGTGTCTCAAATCTCGCTTAATTAATAGCCTTATGGGGTCTGGATTCGCTGCAACCCTCGTTGCCAGTGGGACGCGTGTGTCCACCCCCCTCCACCCCCCCTCCTTTGATTCTCTCCTCCCGGCGCTCCCACCCACACGGCTGCAACTCCCCGTGCACCTACCACCCACACACGCCAGAGCGCACCAAAGCACACCTATACTGGCGTCTCACCGAAACACCGAAAAGTAAGGCCAGTCCCGGGCACGTGGCTAGCACGTGTCCGTAAGAGGATACCCATTGGCCCCTTTAGTCCCCATAGGCTTTTACTTTATAAGGCCCAGAAATTCAGGTGTCCAATCCCGATTGTTGCCACGATTTCTGTAGGCGCACTGATATTACGCGTACGAGCTGGTGGGGGTAGAAGAAATTATCAAGTGTCCAGTTTCTATGTTTTTTTATTGGATTTAAAAAAAAAAGACATTTCACGTTCAGAAAATATAGGAATAAATATATTTATTGTTTTTAATAAACCCGATCGGTAGGAAGTATCGGAATCGTCGGATCACGTTATTCTTGATGTTAATTACTTTCGGTAGTTGGTTTACTAATTAACAGATAACACTGCTGTGTATATAGATATACTAATTAACGCATCCTATATACGGGACCTGATTTCGATTCCCTCCACGTAGCTCGCTACTAAATGCATCGGTGCGAGAGAAAAATCGTGCGAGAGAAATAGAAAAAGAAAAAGAAAAAGAAAAAGAAAAAGGGTTAAGAGGGAAAGAGAAGGGAGAGCAAAGGAGACTCCGGCTGGAATTGGGATTCGTTAATTACTGAGATCCTGGCAATTAGTCGCGACAAATTTGTCGACCCTCGAGTATACATCGGCGGCTATTATGCATAAACTGTATAGTAATATGAATATATAGAGTTTAAATGTACTGTACAAATCTTGGCTCCTGCTATATTCGTATAACGTGTTCGTGCTAACTTTTCGAATTGAATCAAAGCACACGCACTTTTCCTATTCGCCCTTATTCGACGTGAGTCTGCTTTTATCTTGGATTTGAACCTAAGTGGAAAAGTCCAGTGCCGTATCAGTCGATAGGCGCCAGAGCACCCCGCGCTTCCCCGATGCTCCTTCCTTGGAGCTGCAGTCGCTTTTATGTTGACCAAAGCAGTTTATGCGCGAACCTTCGCGCATAGGAATCGCCCGCATTAAAACCCGCCAAAGGGACGGCAGTTGGCAAGAACGTAAGAAACCGGAGCGTCAGGAATCTCACGCGAAGTGGCTGCGTCCGTATACACGTCCTTAAGCCGAGAGCGAATCTTGAATTTCAATAGGAGGGATTATTTTAGTGGGACGTCTTATCGGCTGTTTGTGTTCTTGCTTCTTGTTCCTCAGTCGTTTTTTCTTCCTTCAAACTCGTCAGATTTTTTGGGGGGAATGTACTTTGAGATTTGATCAAAGTTGGAGATTTCATTAATTCTCTATAATTATTGAATCTTATCAGATATATAATGTGTACGCAATAATACCTAACGACGGTACAGTACGTAGTAAATAGTATCGGAATGAGATATTATTTTTGGAAATTGTGAAATTTTCAATATTTGAAATTTTTTAATTGTATTAATAATCAAAAATAAATGTAACTGGATATCAATTAACGTAGCAATAATTTGATATCCTTATAAAATACAAAATACATGAATATTCAAATTCATAGAGAATCATTAAAATCTATTAGCTTACAAATGATACGACTGAATCTAATATTTCTACCATTGTATTTAACAAATCTGAAATTAATAACACCAGCTAGCCGTAATGCCACGTATGAATATCAATGAAGAATCAAAGAAAATTTCCGAATTAATATAAATCGCAATTCGAAAATTCAGTATGTGCTACAAAATAAATCAATCCCTAGGACAAATACGGGATAATCCTGTTAAATCGTAAAACTACCCTCAAAATCTGAAAATCCAAGTAAAAGTCAGAGCGACGCGAGTTAATCACGTATTACCAATCACGTCGAACGATCTCAGTTTTCCGAAAACAAATTGTCCATAGACGATTTGCCAATCGGTCCCGCCGATCATTGTCGCCATTGTAGCCTAATCCCCCATGTAATCCTCCGAGGGTGTATTGAGAGGCACGCGCACTCAAAGGAGTCCTAGACTTTCGAACAGGCTCCAAAGCCATAGCGGAGGGCTCGTACAATTTTTCAAAAATTTTCTCAACACAGAAAACCGGACCGACAAAGTTTCCGAAAAGGTTGAAATATCTTTATAATACATTTCCAAGGCGTTTCCTCCCCTGCGTTTATTTGACTACGCACAGCGCAGTATATCTATACACTATGGGAATTGGGAGCTATGAATCTTTAAAACGTCACTTGGCCACGTGGTCCAGCTCTACCAGTTTGACCAGTCTTGCGCTACTATTGTCATTCGCTACTAAAACTCATTGTAACGTAGCTGTAGCGCGTGTAACTGGTCCATAGCCGCATTGTCCACTCTTCCGTGCCAGCCTCCTATGCCCCTACCATTCTACTCTGTCACCATAGTGGACACCGTACACACCGTGTCTCTTGCTTGTGGCCGGGCCAGTCGGGCACAATGCCGACAATGTAGTTAGGGGTTGGTCGTTTAGCCTAGCCCAGAATTTCCATGAAGCGTTTACGAGGGGCGAGTATTGACGTCGAGTGTATGGGCCCGTACCGTTCACGAGAGAAACCTTTCACCATTGTGAATGCGCCCTTATGCATGGATCCTCTACCTTTAAACTTGACGCCCGCCGCGAACCGACGCTGGGCGTCCCGACGCGGGACTTCCTTTGCAGGAGACAGAGGAGTCGGGTAACTTCCGTTACATTTACATTGACTTACCATAAAGGTATGTATCACAATTTTTATTTTTTACAAAAAAAAAAAAAACTAAATTTGTAATTTACCCCAATAAATAAATCAATTTCGTATATAATTTATAGCCTGAGAATTTCGTCGCGTTCTCGTAATCTTATTAATTTCTTCGAGTAATTCTCGGCTGACGTATTATTTCCTTAAGGCTGGTTTCTAAGTCGAGTCCGTTTCAAAGCATTGTTGTACGGCAAGACCACTATAGCGGATCCCATTGCCGCTTTAATTCCTAAGGGGTAATTAACGAGCAACAGTCGTTACGAGCAACGGTGCTTACCGTCGGGACGTCGCAACGTCTGACGTCATCCTACTTGCTACGTATCGAAGCGTTTTTCATGTCTGATTTCGTTATCGTCCTAATCTCAGATTTATCTCGTGTACTGTTGCGAAACTCAACGTGAGCTTATCCGAATATTTTGGAGCAATCGATTCTACGGCTAAACAAATATTACCGATAAAATATACGTCGATATAATTGCCAGGCCCAAAATTCTGTATAAGAAAAAGTGATCGATAAAAATAAAAATAAAAAAAAAAGTTCTGAGTAACGTCGAACTCGGGTGTCTTTATGGGCCCCTGGCGATCAGATGTGGCACGTAGCCGTGAATCACGGGGCCCTGTAGTAAATCAGCTCCTATCTTTTCCTGAGACTTTGGAACGTTTTATTTATCTCTTATTTTGCTCTCACCACCTTCTCGCAGCATCCAGCACCTATCTCTCTCTCTCTCTCTCTCTCTTCATTTCTATATATTCCCGTCTCTAATGGCTTTCGGCTGTATATATGTATATATGTGTGGGACTGTGCTCTATATCGCAATGCTACCAACATAATTCTCTGATTTAGCATTGGGGATGGGAGAGGCCTCTCCCGGCAGATACAGGGACGTATTCACGTGAGACATATAGGTGTAACAGATATATGCTCCTACGTACCAAGTTCTAAGTTTAGTTATCGTCCTATTTATCTGAGCTACTGCTTATTATAACTCAGACTGTGTCTGTCTTTGTATTTATTTTTGGTGGCAGTTGGCCCATCTTCTGGGGAATTTTGCAAAAAGTACGTTTTTTTTTTATTAAAAAATATATTTTCATCAATTGGTAACTTGGAATTTACTGTACGGCCCTGATACTGGTGGAGTGGTTAACTCTCGTTGGCGAATTCCAATAGTCACGTTTCAAAATTCACATCCTGGTTGCGTTCTGGGCAATTTGAGTGGCAGGATGGAAAATTGAATTGCAGCTAGTCTGCTTTTCTATTTGAATCTTTCAATCTGCGTTGCTAGGTATCTCTCACAAGAGAAATAGACGTCCTCTCTTGATTTTCCAATAAAAAGATAATCACGTGGTCTCGGCTGCTACGGATAAATTATTTTTGTCCTTTTCTTTTTCATTTCCGGATTTGCCTCGATAAGCGGCTCGTACCAAAAGAACCGAATGATCCCGGCCGTGAAGCGTCGAGACGTCGATCGTAGGCGTCGAGGCGTCACATGAAAAAAGTGAGCAGCCTCTCCGAAGGAGATTGCATTATTCATTTCCTTGGTGGTTGACCGCTAATCGAAAATCCTACGGGGAGCAGAAGGACCGGCAGAACCACCAGAAGTAACTAGCCTAGGGAATATCTAGGTGGATTGAAAATGGGCGAAAAAAAAAGAGATACAAAAAAAGAAAAATTTTAAGACACGGGCGACTGTTCTCCAAGATAAGTAGGACTGTCCAACGAAATGAGAGAGAGAGAAAAATAAAAAAAAAAGAATAACGGAACAAATAAAAAAGCCCAAAGATGAAAAGAGTGCGAGTGATGAAAGAGGGACAGAAAAGAAAATAGATCGAAAAAAAAAAAGATAAAAGAAAATAAAATATAGCTCCCAACCACAGAAAGTGCGTCACCGGATGCTGGCGTTGCGCTCGATCGATCATCGATTTGAATAGATTTCCCTATATAGGAAAAGGAGCAGGGAGTTTTCTCTATCTAGTGATTTTTTTTTTTTATTCAAGAC
Source organism: Cephus cinctus (assembly GCF_000341935.2). NCBI lineage: Eukaryota > Metazoa > Arthropoda > Insecta > Hymenoptera > Cephidae > Cephus > Cephus cinctus. The sequence continues at coordinate 112,183 of NW_014334134.1, read as the reverse complement.
AACTACCTGAACCGACTCCATGCATTTCCCTGGTTTCACTTTATGTCGACCCGCCTTATCAAACGGATCAACAGATTCCTCGTGTCCCGATATACCTATACGTATAGATATACACAGCACAGTTGTTGAAGCATTTGTGCCCCGCGCCTATTTTCGATTTTGCAGAACGATCGATCGACGACCGACCATCGACTTTTCGGACAGTCGCGTATCGTCGATTTATCAATAGCTACCGATCTATTGACCCGTATTGATCCAGATAGCTGATCGGTGCCGTGCGAATGCCTGATAAAGCCGCTGGGAATTTAATTAAGAATCGAAAATCACAGCGTGTCTTATCAGGACGCGTCCTGAGTTATGTATACCTGAGCTACTCGTGCGCGACGAAGGAGACAGCTATAGTACTGCAGTGCGTAAGTATAGTAAAAGATAGAGTCGTGTAGTAGAAGATATAGTGTTAACTAATCGCACCTCAAGGAAAGGGTGTTACGTTCATTTATATCCTTCCTAGACTACTAGTCTTTAATGCCATTCATATAGTATATTGGTACAGTGCACGTAGATATACGCGGGGATAGATTTACATTTGATTAACAGTACTTATTATAGTTATAAATACGTCCTATGAGAGTGGTGAGTGCGAGGGAGACGGAGCGATCGGTGGTTACGCGTGCAAGAGAGAGAGGGAGATATCGGTGAGCGAAATCTTGCAGGTAGAGGGAGAGATCACTGAGATCACATTGAAACATTGCGTCCTCGAATGAGCTGGGCTACGTACGTCACTTTGATAGTTATTTCTGAGGAGTTCGAGTGGCATTCGACGAAATTTCGAATTATCTCTCTTAAGTAAATACACTTATCTCTTTTCAAAATCTTAGCTCGGAGTGTACGATGTCGATTCGAGAATCTCAAAACGAAGATGTCTGAAAGGTGTATTATCGATTTACGATACCATCGATTAATTATTGACACTTTTGTACATTTTAACATTCAATTTCGTCATTTTCTTTCAATTTGATGACAATACTTTTTTCTTCACGGATCCTTTATGCAAGTGCCAATTAAATGGGCTGCAGACAAATTACGAGTGTTAACCTCGTCGATGGGTTGTCGCTGGTTGTTATCGGCACTTATACAGTCGTCGTGTCGAGTAACCCTATAAGCCTATACCTACTTTTTCATTGCCGCTCAACTACAATGAGTTCATGGCAAATTGTCAAGTTACACCCATTACGTGAATGCATGTATTCATATTTCAAATAGCTACACTGTCTTCTCGATTCGTTACAAAGTGTTCAGTCCTTAATTACGTGTACACGGTATATAAGGAACGATAGAAAATTTTGTTTAAAAATATTTTTTTTTTAAATCCTAATCTCGAAATATCATTATCATCGACGTCAAGTATATTCCGAGGAGATAAAGAATGAAGTATCGCCGAAGCGATCTTTCCCAAAGTGTCAAATGGGCTCAGCTGTTTTTTGACAGTTCGCAAGAACTGTCACTTTGCCAAATATTTATATCTGTCAGTGACGGTCACTGCACTCGTTCCACATTTTCAGCGACTGCAATACGGAGCAATACGGAAAGCTACGACGACGGATCCCTCCGTGGGCCATAGGTCTATAGGTAACGCACAGCCTACCGAGAGGATGTTCCACGTGGCAGAAGAATCCGTGTGAAAGTTCTCACCGAGATTTCCGGGCCTCGGAGGAAGTATAACAGATATTCGTTGCTGAACTTAGCTTTACGAATTCACAAGACGATCGAAGCGGACGAGGCCAATTTTTTACTGGTACTGTACCGTGTAAGGGTGGTATTTAAGAAATCGAGCTGTAGCGGTAGATTTGACGAGCAACGCAGCCAATGGGCCCAGCCGTAATTACATTAATGGGACGCAAGTCAAAGGGCCCAATGGCTATTGGCTAAGGGTAGGTAATAGAGGGCTAAAAATTTTGCTCGACTTTGCTTATTGTATTTTTGCAAACGTGACCTCATTGTTTTCGGCTGAATAGGTAGTAAAGTGGGGGGTAAAGGCTTTATTGCGTGTGACATTACTAATAATCTTGACGATTATCCTTTAGGTAGCCAAGAGAGATTAGGAAGCGTATTTAGATTTGTAAAACGATATTAATGCATTTACGACGAAGAATGCACTTTTGAAGTTGCCAATGACAGTTCGTGATCGTACAGACGTAAACACGTGGTTTGGTGAATATGAATAATTTTCTGACAGCTACTGGCCCGAAACGTAGGAAATAATGTCATAGCGAAGGTATCATGATTTTGTCTTAAAAAAAAAAGAGTTTCTTCTCTCCCATCGCGCATCGATGCATTCAACTGCAGTTCAGCAGTCTGCGAGCAGAGTGCAACACGGTCAAATGCATCTTCCGCTAAGAATATTGCGGTAAGAGAGCGAGGGAGACAGCTGTATGGTTTACGAGGACGAATAAGACAGAGACGAAGGATCGGTGGCTCGTGAGACTGTCGGCCAAAGAACAAGGCGGGCTGATTGTCCACAAAGTGGGTGGAGCCATCGTGGTCAGGAGGTGGTGGGGGTAGACGTCGACCTATAGTGGGGAGAAGAGCGGGCCGAGTGGTGGGGATGAGGAAGGAGGCAGTCCGAGCGTAACTGGCCGCCCCACTTCTTCCAGTGCCCGAGACTGCCGCCAGTGGCGCTGCCTGCGGTACTGGCTTCAGCTCCGGCTCATACCCTCACTACACTTCGCGGCTCGAGCCGAGTTTGAGCAGCCGTGCGGTTTGAGCGTTTCGAGCCGAGTCCGACCGAAGTCCTGTCTCTCGCCGGGAGCACATGCGCTGTACTCGCGCGACCTGCCAAGACAAGTCCCGGTCCCCGTTTCTTTGTTTTTCACGTTGTACCTATCAGACGCAAATTCGAGAGACACGAAAATATCGTTTATCGCGCTCGAATTTAATTACGTTGTCGCGGAAACGACCTGTGCGACGCTGCTGAATTTTAAAGTTTTCGGTTAACGGGACGTATTTCATAACCTAGAATCTCTATAAATATCCGAGCGAGCTTAGACCAGACCTGCAACGACGAACCAGTAAAGTATCAGCGTAATGTACACACACACCCTCGGCTAAGAAGTTCTTTAAAGAAGCATCGAGTGAAGGCTAAATCAAAGCGGGGTAACGTGCTCGAGAAGAATGGCAGCCGGGTGTCGTTCTTGCAAGACATAATAATAAACGTTTAAACGATACTGTGCGGATTTGATTAGTAATTTTTTTGTTTTCCTATGTAAATATATAAATGTACATGTAGAGTCAGTGGTGCGTGAACTGTACAGTGTTTTATTGAATCCAAATAATAAATGTGATAAACGTTGAGACTCGCCGAGAGAAGTGCAAAGAAGAAGAGTATATATTGGTTCGAAAGGCATCGAAGAGGTGGCGTTATGCGACTCCGCAGCCGACGGCATCCACGACGTCCACGTCCTGACGTATTCCTGGATTGATCCTGAAGGAATTTCGACGAGGGAACCTCGTTCTCCTCCGACGACGACGCCGACGCCGACGACGACCCCCCTCCGCCCCGTTGTGAAGTGTTGATTTGTTTTGATGCGCCCTGTCAGAGTGTACCGTGTTCAGAGGAAGATTCCGCCGACGTTACTTTGAGGTTAAACGAGGAACTACGAAGGACGAGTGGGACGACGCGCGGCGGACGCCATCTCCGCGTCACCGGCGTCCAGCTCCCACGGTCCACCTATACCTGCTTCGACGTCTCACACCCTTGGCGGGCACCACCCCGCGACAGCAGCCACCCTGATGGGAGTGTATGAGGAGCGCGCCCCTCCCAACACCGGCATGCACTGGGTGAGTACAAAGTCTTATCTGCGCTCTGTTGTTTTCGTCCCGAGGACGTCAGGACGTCCCGACGTCCCGACGCTCCGAGTCCCGCGACTTCTCCAGTTCAGGGTGGCCAACCTGACAATTGTTTCTACCTCTAATTCTGCCTCCTAGCTGCGCTCGCTCTACGATAATTTGCTGCGTCGGACTGTACCGGGGTGGTTCTTGACTTTATTGAATCTCGGCCTCGAGTCGACCGGGGTTGTCATCTTGTCACTTGTCATCGGCAGGATTGATTTGACAGCGAGAGTCGGTCGACCTCGCGTTTGGTTCTGGATTGAATTGCTATCGGGTCATTGAATTAAGGTTCGGGAGTCCTTCGACGGGATCGGATCACTGCCGTAGAAACTCGACGTAATCGTGAAACCGTGAAATGGTCATTGAGAATGTAGGCAGTCAGTCTCCATCACGGGGATCGATTAATGACAGCTTGGGAATGAGGACGAATATTCGTTACGAGGGTAATGACGCGTTTTGCATTCTTTCTATTGCGATGCGTTTGCTGGGGGGCAACAGTGAAGAGCAGTAGCAGTATCGTTGTAGTGCCCGCGACCATGTGGACTCGGCTTGAAGTCCGACGCTCGGAACACTTCGATCTGTTCTCCGTGAAGTCTAGGGAATTTCACCGGGTTACCAGAAACTAATAGGGATTCCGAAGCAGGTGTACGACGACCTTCCATGTACTTTCTTATGGCTGCACTGTTATGTAATTCCCCCCATTTGCATATTTAGATACCGGAATAGTATCTAATGGATACCACGTCCGTTCCGGAGAACGTTCTCCATATTAAGAAGTTACGTTCGACCCGACTTCAGAGCGTCTTCTCCAATTTTAAGAACTGCGTCTGCCGAGACTATCCAGGCTGGAGAACGTTCTGTGATTGAAGATGTAGTGGCTACATTTTCAAGTAAATTTATTTTATTGGCACGCGTGCACGGTTCATTGTTGTTGTTACGGAAGAGTCGTGCAGTCGGGCAGTATATTTTGACTAATTAATTGGCCAGTACTATTTAGTGTAATATATTGAGCAATCAGTATAAATTTTCGGGAGGATTCTGGTCGCCCTGATCGGTGCGGAGGAGCGATGGACCTTCTTGCTGATTTCCTTAAGGCCTGGTAAGGCGCTCCCATCGATTTGTTTCTTCCTCGTCGGTTTAACCTGGTTTCTTGTATTTCCACTGGGTCGCCTTAGTTTACTTGGTAATTCGAAGCTGTTGATTGTTGTGAATCCGAGCTCTAGCTTCCTCTCAGGCGGACACGATTCGCCCGTAAGTCTCGAATAATTAAAGCGGCGCTGCTGGTACCTAATGATCGATCTGCGGAACAAGGTCATCTGTCCCGGGGGTCATTTATCTTTAATCAGTTGGGGTTAAAAAATTAGGAAAAAAATAAATTAAATAAAAACGTATCTCTCGCTCGCTACGGAATTGTCGATTTAATCGAATTCGTCAAATAAATTCGCAAATGTCGAAAATTCTTATCGATCGAAATACCGGATTTTTACAATGTTTGCACAGTGTTCATGAATTTTGTCGAAATCAGGTAAACCTGTTGAAAACGTTGATTTACGTAACGCGCGGAATGTGTGTTTACAGGTAATTCAAAAAACTAATCTTTCGAGTTTATCAAGAAGGCTGTTGTCACTGTCATGTTTAATCAGCAGTCAATTCGGCGCCGTTTTGTCTCACGAGAGACGCTCGGCGTCGAAACTTTATAAACAGCGACATTCCAATATCGGTTTTCATGATTATTATGCATTTCGTTTGTCTGCGATAAAGAACGACTGGAGCGTCTCGGCGCTGAGCGTCTACGTGCGATAATAAGAAAATTGCCGGTCGACCCGGGATATATAAGTAAACAGTTGTGAATTATTATTATCAATACCCCGGCGACGCGATATCAACAAAATGCTCTCGGGCGGTGGGACTATTTACGTCCTGTGGATTTTAATTTATTATGAGGCCGATTTTGAAACGACCAGTAGCGGAATATCATTTCGGATGACAGTCCAAGTATAATAGAATACCCGGGCGTTGGCGTGTGTGTATAATTTATAGCCGGATGTATTAGATGAGATGATATATGCAATGTGTACAGAAAGTATTTTTTTTAATATCCATATTATATATAGTTCAATCAATTTTGCATAAATTAATTAAATTTTCCCCAAAAAAAGTTTTCGTCTACTCTGATAAAAAAAAAGAGACTTTTTTCCACTTTTACCTAAATTTCAGTTTTTTTTTCTCTTTCGTTCGATTTTGACGTTTCCGCGGATACTGAAACTCTCCGCAGCAGACTTGACCTCTGTCTCGCGAGTATCAATCGGCCGAGTGATAACGATAAGGACGGCGGGTCCACAGAGAGCAACGACAGAAGAGGTCGTTTTTTTCATAGGAACCGTCATTCTTGCGAAGAAGCGTCGGGACGCCGTCCGTCCGTACAGTCGGGGGGGAAATTAAAAAAAAAAAAAAAAAAAACGCTACACTTTCCCCATGCGAAAAACGCCTAACGGATTCGATTCGTGGCAGTTCTCGATATATAAAAAGCGTCGGGACGCCCGGCGTCGCCGTCGGTTGTCCGTGCAGCCTAGAAAGTAAATGCTTGACGATAACCCAGCGACGCGACCTTAAAGATACACGCCTGTTATCGCATAAATTCTAATCGTTTATCCTGCCCCCACCATGCTCGCCGTCATCATCATCATCATCATCATCATCATCGTGATGATCGTCATCGTCTATTCCACTGACATCCATATAACGTAGAACCGTTGGATATTAAAATTTTTTGATAATTGAATTCAAATTAATTCAATCTTGTCCTCAGTCAAACCTTTCATCTCTAATTTTCTCAATAGAGAAAGACAATTTGATTTCGAATGACACGCTCGGATTTTATCAATCGCGTTTTTCTTTACTTTTCACGACGACGACGCCCGGCGTCCCGACGTCTTCGAGATCGCGTATACCGCTTTATCGGTTGGACGATCCTTTAATGACTCGTGCCCATTGCGTGCAGCAGATGCAGTTCGAAGGAAATCTATTCGATATATATATATATATATATATATATATATTTACAATATTTTGTGCGTAAAAAATCTTTGAGTATAACTCGCCTTATCTTTTATTTTTTCCCCTCTTATCTCTCTCTCTGTTTTATTATAATTTTTGTCATTCAACCCACCGAGTCTTGCGTATCGGCCATACGAATTCTCGACTCGTTTTACGGCCTGTTGATCCTGCTGTCTATATTTTATTTTCCGTCTCCGTTTCTTTCACTCGCGACGATCGTAAAAACGCAATTAAACATTCGTGCGGTGCTTCCTTTGATTTTGCCGAATGTGACGTCACACAGGCAAACCAAAGATCAGACATCACAGTTCTCACCGGACACGAGAGCGATCAATAGGAAATACAGAAATAGGTTCGTTACGAAAAATCATATTTCGATATACTATTTTTTAAAAAAAAAGTACCTAATCTCATTTCCACGAAACGATGAAATAATCATTCGGATGATACGGTCGTGCGGTTCTTATCACGAGACTGTGTGTGGCATATCGAATTAGTAAGTGCGATATAAATAAGTTCCGATAGAGCAGTGCACGTGTCACTGTGATGCAATGCCAATGACAACAATGCCTGTGATGCTGCACATTGTTAGCGATCTATGATCCTGGATCGCTGCATCTATGTACCATTGGAATGATCAATATCAGCTGCAATCAATGTTAACAATCCTTATGCGCTCCGTACGTAGGAGTATGTAGTTGTCAAAAATCCACTTGCTGTCAGTAACGCACGATCTGCATGGGACAGTCGGTCCTGGATGCATCTGGTGCATTTGGTGCAGTTGGTGCACTTGGTGCAGTTGGTGCACTAGGATACTACGGGCCTTGGAGAGTCGCGCTTGGCTCGGTCGATGCGTAGAAAAGTTAAAGATAGCGCGTATCGTGTCGCGCAGTGTTAAGAGTCGCCCACGCGGCGACTAACGGCAAAAACCATGGGCTGCACGTACCAAGTCGTATGTAATGTATTATATATATATATATATATATATATGTATATACGTATAGTGTAGAATATAGAATAGTCGAAGTCAGTGGTGTTATCTTGTGTCCGCATGGTGGTCGAACTGAGGAAGCTGATAGCGCCGCCTGGGAAACTGGCTTCCCATGCGGCTGCCACCGCTGCCACAAATGTTGACAATGCTGCTATATAGTGTGTATTCCACAAATTAGAATTTTCCGGTCGATCCTGCATTCGGGTGGTTAAGTCGGTACGGGGGGGTCGGGTGGGTGGAGGGGGGAGTCAAAATACGATGAGACTTTTAATAGGGCCTAGGAAGGGGATGAGAGTTCACGTGCTCGTGAATTCGATACTTTTAGTACTTTTCTTCTCGTCGCGTACAAGGTGCAAGAAGGCTCAGTGATGGTTGTCGATGCCCGAGCGCCATTTTGCTTTTGAAGTGTCTCTCGGGATGCTGGGATCGTGTATCGTCCGAATGGTTTTAATGGGTCCTGTTTATCTCCATTGTGTCCGTCGGGTCTCGAACGAGCACGTGGACGAATGCGTCACGTCATTCTGACACTTGGACCGTCTGCGTGGCTCAACGTCCTAATGATCTCCCCGAGAGGAGGTTGGGCAGGTTGCTTCTGTACGGACGGTTGGTGCGTTTTGACGAGCTGAAGAATGACGGCGACAACAGGAACAACAACAGGAACAACAACAGGAACAAGGAGTCCGCGTGCCGGGCCGAAGGAGCTGGAACAATTGTGTTTCTCGAGCGACGGTTGCGCCGACGTGGCGATCGTGGCGGCTGACGGGAAGCAACGGCCAAGATGCTTCTTCCGGCGCGAGTAGGCTGCATCGGCAAGATCAGCAAGATCAGCAAGGGTCCCAGCACACCCAGCACACCCAGCACCAGTCCTCGCGAATTCCAGAAGGTGTTTTCCCCCGGGGTGGCCCCTCGTTATTTCCTTCACGTTCGTGGAAAAAAAAAAAAAAAAATGAAAAAGTCCGAGAATCTTGCGCAAGTGCGAGTCTATTCGCTCGCGCGACTTTCACTCGCGCGAGCGCCGAGCGCCGAGTGCGCGGTCTCCTCCAGGGCCTCCCGTTCTCGCGCTCCCGGAAAGGACACTCCGGCGTCCTCCCGGGGGGCAGCCGGGAGGCGCAGGAAGGAAAGCCGCTACGGTTCCGTGGGACCCGAAGTTGAATCTCGCGGGGGACGGGAACAAATTTGGAAAGGGGGGGGGGGATCGAAGAAGAAGAAGAAAAAAAAAGAAACGGACCAATTGATCGGGGTTGACGATTTGGCGGCGGGCGTCGAGTTTCCTCGACCCTGACCTATCCCAACTCGAGGGAGTCTAGGAGCGATAGGCCGGTAACGGAGGTTAGGTCGGAATAATTGTCCGTGCGTTATGCGTTCCGCGCGCGTCTCTGCTGGCCGCACCCGCGCCTCCTGTCCAGGCAGTGGAAATTGCCTGGGTGCTATAGTCGCTATAGCCGCGGCGCGGTCGGCCATTGGCTGGTCGACCGGCGACGTTGCTATCCAGGATAGCAGCCACTGAACCTCCTCCTGGCACTTGGCGACGTCGTCGTTTGCTGAGTCCACCGTAAATACCGGTATCTGGAATCGTAAAGTACGGCATTGGTTTTCCTAGCGGGCGACTCTCTCGCGGCGACGATAATTTATGTCGCGGAGTTGCGCCGCGGCGCGTTGACAGTTGAAACACGGCGGGCGCTCCGATTGGTGGACGGAGGCGCCTTATAGGGTTTCCCCGCGTGCGCGCGCCGCTTCGCCCCCTTGCACCCCCTCCCCCTCCCTCCCTCCCTCCCTCCTTCCTCATACGTGCCGCAAGCGTCCATCTTTCCGATATGCCTTTCTTTAACGTGGAATACGAGCCACCCTGACATCCATCAGCGTCGCGACGTCTATGGCGTCTCATAGGGTCGCGCCGCGCTTTGCCGCTGATTCGCCTAACTCGGTGCGCGCGCACCTTTTTCAATTCCTCCTTCGCATAACTTCTCGGCTGGATTTATTCCTCTATTAACTCGGCAGCTCGGCGCTGCGCGGGATTCCCTTGGTGCTCCGTCCTCCTCGTCATTGTTGCTTCTGTTGGGGAATTTTTTTTTTTTTTTTTTTTTTCTACGTTCACCTCACTTCCGGTCGGCCTGATTTACCGGGACCATTGCCGTTGGGTCGTGTTGCGTTATTTATCGTTTGTTCGTTTTTTTGTTTTGTTTTGTAACTTAGAAGGTGCTCCGAGTAGATATCAAGTCAGGCCAGGAGAGTTCAGCGAAGCGTTTCGGCCGATGCGAATGCACGATTTCATTTTTGTTATTGGTTCCGCGGTAGGACTGTGCAGTTTGGACGGAGTCGCAGGGAAATTGTAGGGACGTTGCGTGTACAGTCCCAGTGGGAATTGCGGCGCGGAGCGCAGCGGTAGATTTAATAGTCAGGGGGAGTGTCCCGATGGAACGTATAAGAGTGCATAGGGAATATACGAAGAAAGACTGGAACGCCCGTGGCGCACTCTGGCGGCTTCGCTTTAAAGAGTGGATACCACACGGCAGGAGCTGCACGGGGAACGACATTTGTCATGGCATATTTATGACGTCGCACTCGCGACGCGCTCGGCCTGTAAATTTGCTCATGAGAAAACTCCTTGCACGTTTGATCGTTCCAACTGGGTCCCAATTAAATGGGCGGCCATCGGACTTTCCATAATTTCTCGATGATCGGTGAGAGAGCAGGTGAACGTTGAGAGAGAGAGAGAGAGAGAGAGAGAGAAAAGAAAAGGGACGAATGAGGTAACAGGTGTCGGTATCGAGTCGTAGAAACGAAGAGGACACTACCGAGATAGATAATGACTTATCGATAAGGCCCAAATTGCCGTTGCTGTAATTCACTGATGTCCCGGTTCAATTCTTACACGTTTTCTATGATTTGTTTCAGCAGCCGCCGAGCTCTCAGGAGCGTGGTAGCGGCTTGGGTTTGGGGTGCCAAGGAGGGCCTGGCAGTGCAGGTGGGCCAGGAGGTGTCGACCAGGCCCGTGACCTTAGCCCTTGTCTCCCTGCGTCGATGGGAGACGCTGCAAGACCTACGACCCTACCCTGCAGTCCACCCGCGGCCCATCATCACGGGACCAGTCATCATACGGCCCTGACCCATCAGACCCACTGTGGTACCAATAACAATTGCTACGACAGCTCCAGCACGCCCTACGACTCCAGGGACTACGGATCTCCCGGAGGTTAGCCTTACACGAAAATTACACAGAGAAAGAGCTGCTACTGGTTTAACGTCTCTTGATCCAAACGTCTTTTCGCTATGAACTGGGTCTTACTTATGACACGATTCTGGTTCCCCAGGTGGTACCGAATATCGTACGAGCAACTATGAACACTCGAATGACCTCAGCATGCCACCACAGACCACGCATCACCATCATCACCATCATCATCATCATCTGCATCAGGCCCAAGAACACCATCCCCAAGAGCAACAGCAACAGTCGGAGCATCTTCACGCTGTACCGAAGCTGGAGCCTCCACCCACGCCCCCCTCCCAGTCCGAGGACGTCCCGGCCGTCGTCTGCGCAGGATGCGGCCTCAGGATATCCGACAGGTTTTATCTCCAGGCTGTGGACAGAAGATGGCACGCGGCCTGCCTCCAGTGCTCCCACTGCCGCCAGGGCCTCGACGGCGAGGTCACGTGCTTCAGCAGGGACGGCAACATCTACTGCAAGAAGGATTACTACCGGTGAGTCTTTTTTTATTTTTTATTCTTTTTTTTTTTTTTTTTTTTTTCAAAAACCCAACGACCACCAATCTTTTTCATGTGAAATAATATGCCTGGAAACGCATCGCTTCACTCTGCCGCATCATCCTCGACGTCCTGAAAGCGCCGGTCCTGACTTACTTCGGCGTCGGCCCCCTTCTCTGTCCTCGACACCTTGCGCCGCGACGCCCAAGAGTGGCCCCGATACATCTTTACGATCTCGTCGTAAAGCACTAAGGCAAATTCCAAGAGGATCCGCTGCTATCGGCCTCACATGTCGGTCGACTCGTGGACGCGCTTGTAAAACGTGCATTAGCGCCTTTACGAGACGCTGTAACTGTGATAAGGCGTCGTTTCGGTCGCGGGACGACGTCCTTCCTTTTTTCCCTCTGCATTTTGTTTTCACGTGTAAAGCAGCGATTGGTGATTTTGACGAGCGAGTCGCGCGCGGCTCCTTGGGTCTCTTGGAAGTGTAACGTCCAACGGACGGAGAGCGAAGGAGAGCGAAATGGTGCGGTGTTGTTATTGTAACGCAACCATAAATCCGAATGGCCCGAAGGAAACCATGGAAACCGCGGAGTATATATCTGGATTCTAGACGTAAATCCTTATCAAGGAGTATAATCGGCTTAAGACGTGACTCGCAAAGTGCACTCTAGTTCTCGAGACTTCCGGTTTACATTGCCTCTCAAATGATAATCGCGCCGTTTCATCATTTTGCCATACGTGGCTTGTGCACGTAGGTGCACACACACGTGCACCACATCCGCACCCGAAGGAGCGTCCACTGTACTTCTTAAGGATATTTTCACGTGGCGACGATCGATCTTTTTGCGTGGACGGTTAATTGGTCGATTTCGATCGATGCGATCCAATTAGTAATCGAAGATGATCCGAATGTAGATGCATTTGGATGCACTTATGAAGGACCGGCTGCAGTTTATTCCTTCAATTTTTCGAATGCACTTTGATATCTATATAGAAAATGTTTCTTTCATTTCATCTCCAGCAGATGGCGCTCTCTACGTAGATCACCGGTATCTATAGATATACAGGCCCCGAAGGGCCTTATCGGGCCCAGGTCCTGCGCAGGTCCTGCGCAGGTCCTGCGCAGGTACAGGGGGCCCCACACGGTGCGATATTAGCGCGCACCCACAGTACCTACTCGCTCGCTTCGCGGATCGTCCGTTGCGCGCGAATCTTTTTCTTCTTCTTCGCTTCTTCAGCTCCTTTCTTCCTTGGCTCTTCCTCCTCTTCTTCGTCTTCTCCTCCTTTAAACCGAACTGGCCCGTCTACCGACTAATGGTCACGACTCAGCCATTTACCTCCGGCGAAGCGTCGATACCCGATAAATCAGGTCCGATCTACATTTCGCGACGATAGCCGCGATAGCTGGCTCGGCGACGCTCGTTAGACAACTTCCGGTTTAATTTTGGAGGAGCAAAAGGACGCAGGTGACCCGATTGAAAATATTATCAAGATTGTCCAGTCGCTGCGCCAATGAGAAATAGGCCTCGTGTGAATCCTCCTTTAGGCTCCGGTGTGTCTTTTCAAATGATTCTTAAAGTGAAAGCCAGGTACGAATTGACGAGCGGTACTGTCCGGTGCGTACGAGCCTTGATACGCAACCAGCGAAATTTTTCAGTAATAAAAACCGTCCCGCTTTCCCCCAGTAAAATCGCGTCGGCGAGTCGCAGTTCACACGAGAACGATTCGCGATGATTCTAGGATAACACGCATGTAACGAATGTAACGAATGTAACGACGATAATGAAGTCGCCTGTCGCGCCGGCGATTCCGTCGTTCGCGATTAACGTCTCAGTCGCCGTTTCGGTTTCTATAGCCGGTAGGCACCGACGCAACGAGGCGACAGGGTGCATCCGCACGGTACGACGCAGCGAGATAGGTGCACGAGGCGCAGTGTCGCCAAGATCTTTCATGCAGCCGCGCTGCTCCGCGCCTCGCGGACATCCCGTCACGACACGCTTTTGGGCCTTAAGCCTTATCTCGCCGTTCGCATGCGCGATCTGCACGCCGGGATTCCTGTTATTAGTCCAAAGACATCGCGTGCGTCCGGTGTGAGACTCTCGCGACTCCTGCTCTCTCGCGTCCTTTCTCTAGTTTCCATGATCCCGAGTCGGACAGCAGCGCTGCGCGCGACATAAAGGCAACGCGGAAGAAGCGCCGACCAGACGGTCCCAAAATCAAAATCAATCCTCCCCTCGAACCGCAAATCGCAAGGTGCACTGTGAACTCGCCCTTAAGGCTTGATACGCAAACTATTTAAAAAATTAATCCGAAACGTACATATATATAGGTATACGGGAAGAGCAAAGTAAGAGCCGAGAAGAAAAAAAGAAAAAATTAAGCCTGATTTCCACGACCGCGACGAAGACGCGGCTCCGTGATCTCGCGTGACGTCTCGGGTCGGGTCGCTGATTCCGTCGTAAAAATTGCTTGCGCGTAAAGAGATCGTTACCACCACGGGCACGGTTAACAGCTTCCTGGATTACACGCTTCTTCTCGTGGATAGCTATATCTATGGATGTAGTACCCGTATATATATATATATATAGGCAGGGACGTATGTAGGCGGAGGGGGAGAGGGGGTGCCCATACGTACCTGCGTCTTCTTGTTCCTCTTCTTGGGCCTTGTGCGAGGGCCCACAATGTAAAGCGTCTTCTTGGGACCAGTCGAAGCGTGGCTCAAGAATACCTAACGTTGCCACTCATGTATATAGTTTCGTATTAATATATATATATATATATATACGTTGAAACGCACACTATGTATATATGATTCTCCGATCCTACCGCGATAAAGTGAATTCGCTATGACTTAATTGAAAGTCTAGACCTTCGTATCGCATCCAGGATCCGCGACGCCTCGTTAATCACGGGGGCCTCTTTTCTCTTTTTTTTTGATACATGATTTTTTCGGCACATTTTGGGCCCTCATCTTTTGGCCTCTTCTTATTCATCAAGCGATTTTTCCATCTGTCTACCTTCGGGTATACCACCTACCTAAGCGCGGGTCGAGTCGCTTCTAGGTATTTTTTTTTTGACGCCATATCGTACCAACTACTAGTTTATGGTTCTTTGGTATGTAGCCTATATGGTATAAGGAATTGTTAGGCTGGCACCCCTTACTCTCTCTCTCTCTCTCTCTCTCTCTCTCTCTCTCTGTGCTATAGTTTACATGTTGCGATTACTATATGGAAATGGGGGTATTTTACTGTAGTTGGGACTCTGGCGCCTTCGTGACTATCGGTGTGGTATAAGTGTACTTCGGTAACCGGTCTAAGAATCTGGATAATTAATCTATTCAACGCGACGATAGATCACGATAAACGGCGACCGCTCGTAATCTATGGAAGGACCTGTAGGACCTGTAGGACGTACAGTAGATGGAAACGGTGGACTTCCACGTGAGAAACATGTTTTGAAGTGGCTGGCTGTGGCTTCCGTTATTTTTTGGAAATTCGTGTCTCTTCGTTTGAATCTTTTTTTTTTCACCTCCATTAATGGGTATTTCCAGAACAGCTTTTTTTTTCTTTTCAAATACCACCGTACGGTGCTTCGGAACAGATCTTGTCCCTTGTTCGGTAAATTTTTTGCTCTCATATTTCGAGTCGTCCATTAGGACAATAATTGAATGTCTTTCCTCGTACGACGGGATGATTATTGTTACGTAAGGTGATCATCTCCCCATCGCAACTCGACATACGAACCGGCACGTGATTTATTGAAGAAATTTGTGTATTTTTGTACGTTTGAATTTTCAAAAATTCTCTACGGCAACGTCGAAATTATTTTCTGCGCACGCGACGCGCCTCCCAATATCATTTGCATTATCGAGCGAAGCTCCTTCGAAGTCCGCTACTTGTATAAGCTGAGCGTGTGTGTAAAAAAAGAAATGGTGGAACAAAAAGAAAAATTATTTCAGGATAAATTATACACGCCGAGTCAAGTACCGCGTCCCACGTGGTACCGAAGTGCGCCGAACATATCCGATAAATAACGAACCCAAGTCGTCCCGTTTCTCCACTTGCGATTCGCTCGCCCTGTGTGGAGGGTCCGGATATACGGCGACATCCCTCATTTCCCCCCCCCTCTTCCTGCCTCCTCCTCGTCCTCCAGTACTTGTCCTCGAATTGAGGAGTAAAATTGACAAAGGACGAGGAAGAAGTACAAGATCCCCCC
>NW_014334134.1:82997-95192 GCF_000341935.2 Cephus cinctus | reverse complement strand
CACTCGAGTGAAATGCAAAAATACCCAGGAAACGAATGACTCTTAAAATTCAACGTGACGTCAGTCAAACAAGACCGAAATATATTAAACGAGCGACGAAAAAGTTGAGGCGCGTATTCGAAAAGTAGCGGTATTTTGAAGAATCGCGAAATAGCCAGGATGCACTTGCGCTCCTCGGGCGCCGCACACTGCAGGCAGGCTCCGCCGTAAAGAGCGAGCCTCCTGGTGCCCCGACGGCCCCGGAGAGGAGCGAGCCAAGAGGCCCCGATGGTCACGCGACATGAAGATGGCATGCACGCCCGGGCAAACTAATAAAATAAAATCCAGCGCTCTCGAACCTGTGTGCGCGCATCTCCGTAAAACGGACTCCTTTTCTTCTCTCTCGCCATACGTGGCCATACGTGCCATACGTGCTGGCGTCAGAGGAGCTGGCCTGTTAACCGTAAGAGCCGATGCTTTTACACGTAGCTGTTCATGTGTAAGATCCATACTCCATGGATGTACAATTGTACGTGTACACGTGGTCGATGACTGCGCGCGCGTGTAGGTTAAGAAACACATGAAAGGCAACGAGCAGCGAACCTAACCTAACTTTCAGATAAGAACCGACATCGCGTGCTCCTTCTTCCCCATCGAGTGAATTTACTTTCCATAATCTATATCTAACATCTTACACGCTGGATTATATATCGCGGTCTAGTGTGCGCGCGGTCTAGTGTGCGCGCGCGCGCGTTTATGCGTGCAGCTATGGACGCATAAGGACAAGTATGAATTATTAAAAAGGACGCACAAAAATTATCGTCCTGATCCTCCGCCCCCTCGCCCCTCCTCTTGACCTGTTAACCCTTATCAGCTATCAGGTTCTAGGCCTTAATGCATGCTGGAAATTAATTTTGACCTTTTGAAAATTCTGCCGGAATCCCCGGACGACCGTGATTCGCTTCTCGCCCGAGAGATTTAAGAGGAATTTGGGTTCGGCGGATATATTGCTATTGTTATTATCGGCTTTGGCACTTTGACGTAAAAGGATCTCAGGACATGTGACGAGGACGCTTGGGCCTCCGTAATGTGATTATTATTTACGGTATGACCCGGTGGGTAGCCGCCCCGTAGCTGAGTACGTATTTTTATTTGAAACAGAAGGGATGCCCTTAACCCCGTGAAGGGGGCGGCCATCTTTTATTTTAGCATCTTCAAAGGGGATCTTACGGGCTCCCAGCTTCCCTTTGGCTCCGTTAACTCGACTGTGCCAATGGACCGTTTCTAGTTTGGACGGTGCAGTAAATTCCGATTGGAGGTGCAATTACGTGCAGCGGCAGGGGTGAGGCTCGTGGGGGGTGCTTAGGGGGGGTGCTTAGGGGGGGTGGAAGATGGAAGCGAAGTAAAGAGAAGTATCTGGTGCAGCCACACGGCAGGAAACGGGTGAGCTTAAATCATAGCGCGCAAAGGAAACAGCGAGTGGTAATTGAGCCGTAACCCTCGCGCGGCGAACACACAAATATTTCAGCGCCGGGAGCCTCGCTCATAATTTAGCGCAATTAAGATGCGCAGGGCGCGAGAGCTCTTTATCTCTTTCTCTCTTGCTCTCGCACCAGCCAGACACACTCCGGTGCATCCTGGAGAGGCGATACCGCATACGCGCCCATGCAACCCGACACTTCTTGGATTTTTGTACGCATGCAGAGGGGGAATTTTTTTTATTTTTTTTTTGGCACCTCGAACTAGATAAAGATTTTGAAAAATTGAAAATTTTTATCCTTTAATCGAAAACTTACCTTCGCGATCTTGAGACGAGTCCGTCGCTCGGAGGATGACGATTCTGGCAGACATGAGATTCTTATTCAGCATCCGTCACGGGATAAATTCCTTGCAGGTAGAATGTACCATTACGCGGAAACCTAGGTGAGCAGTTCTTCATTTCTTCATCTTCTTCTTCTCTTTTCTCCCCGGCTGATAATGCGCGGCCAGGACTCGCATCCTGGACAAGCAACATAAATATAATAGACTCGGGGGCTCCTCTGGACCAACGCAGTAACATAATACCGCGCGTGGTTACACGAAGGACATGTATCATCGGTAGCCACCGCGATGTCGCCGTATATCCAGACCCTCATCCCAGATTACGACGAGGCTTAAGAAGCTTCCCTTGGATTTTACGCATAGCCACGTATAATCCCGTCGAGATCATTTTCATCTCGTTTCGAGATCTTTTAGGATGAGTTTCGGAAAAAAATTCATATCGTGACAAAAAAAAAAACGCGAATCACTTACTGCCAATCATCTCAAAATTTTTCACAAATTTCTGATAAACTTCATCAGATTATCTGGTTTCTTATCAGTCTCAGCAGTGTCGCGTATAAGTCTATACTGTTACGTCCCACGGGAGCATCCGTCCATAGTGAATCATCAATCGGACCGTCAAATGCTGCAATAGCAGCCGCAGCCTCCCGGGGTACTCTGATCGCGGCAGCGTATGATTTACATGGTTCAGTGAAAATATAGACAGCTGGACCAGGTAGCCGACGTGATCGCATCGGGTCCAGCCTCCCTCCCTCCTTCTCTCTCTCTCTCTTTCTCTCTCTCTCTCTCTCTCTCTCTCTCTCGCAATGCCTATCTCGATGTAGTAGATCTCGTGAGATAAAAGCGACGAGCGTATTTGTACGGGCGACACCTGCACGCGAGACTCCATGCATCATGCGCGTTAGGCCCCCCCAACACACACGGGGGAAGACGAAGTAGAGGATGACCCCTTCTTCATCCAACGGGAACGATACCCAGCCGATCCCCGTATCAGATCCTCCAGGTACAATGCCGTCTCGACGGGGGGTCCTCCGCTTCCTCCACTTGGAGAACGTCGGTCAACCCGGTCGCCTCTGTTCCGCTGAACACTCTGTACACCAAGTATTCTTTATTTCGTATGTTCTCCGATGACATTTTTGGGGGGATTTTATGAAGAGATATTTTGAAAATTTTTTCGAAAAATGATACCGATAGTAGAAACCATGCAGGTAACGAAGCCCAGGTTATCTATACACAGCGTAGAGTCACGCCTCGTCAGTCATTGTTCATAAAACACAGAGAAATATTTCGGCGTATCTCTGCATGGGGTCCACAGGGTAGGTGAGGTTGGTCCTGGGGAACGTACGTGGGGTCAGGTTGGGGTCGGGGCCTCGTGTGTCCGGCATGAAGTCGCGCTAGTGTCACCGCATAAACCATTCCTGTATAAAAGTATCGTGTTACCATGGGGAGGAGACGATGCGAGAGAAGAAGAGTGAAGGGGCCCCCGTATTAAGAGAGGGACCCACGCGGTACCGGGAAGGGCACGTACCTGGGCTGGAGCTATTATGCATTTGGGCGGTGGGGTCCTACGGGCTACGAGGTGGGTTCTTCCAGGAGGTGGTGGTGGCGGCCGGAGACAAATGCTAGGACGCCATGGCGACATCCTGGTTGCTCCGATGGTACCAAAGTGGTACCACTTGGATACCAGGGAAACCAGGACCAGAAATCGTTCCTGGCTGCGTCCTGTTGCGCCTGTCCGACTGACTTCGATGATGTACTGCCTATTTTGTTCTTTCTCTTTTTACTTTTTTTTTCCTCTCTTTCTTTCGCTCACTTTCTTCCTACGCTTCTTACGTGATCCCCGTCCGTACCTCTGGTACTCGCGCTGCTACTCATTGGTACTCGTTCACTCTCGTAAGCGGTTTTTCTTTTATTTTATGAATAATGTAGTGACCGGGGCTACCGCCCTCTCCTCCTCCGCCCCTGTCGCAACGAGCAGGGACACCGCTGCGCGTGGGACGCTACGTGACTCCTGCCGGCTCCCTGCATTAATCTAGATCGTAGTATTATATTACCAGTGTCTTCTTATTGGCATTCCGTTTACCCCCGGGCGAGATACGGAGGCTGCAACTCGGCCCTGGACCATTTTCGCGGGAAATTTTTTAAATTATTTATTCGCTTCGGATATCGCGACCCGAGGATCAAGGGTGGTGGAGGAAATGACGTATGTAAATTTTTAAAGAAAATTTTGAATTTTAATTTTCCCTCTATTGGACTTGAAATATTTTTCTTGCACGCGAATTTTTCGCGAGGTCAAAGTGCAGCGCGAGCTCAGGTGCGCTGTATATTTTGGAGAGAGTGCATCGCTGCAAAATCACACCGGGCACGCAGTACTTTTTTTATCAGTGATGTATATATATATATATACGCATGCTTGTATATGGGGAGATAATTTACGGCGGCGCGCTTTAAGCGTTCCTTCCCATTCGAGTTTGCGTCCGGCGCGTCGATCGAAGGAACGCAGGAACGCAGGAACGCAGGAACGCAGGAACGATGGAACGAGTTGGCGTAAGTGCAGTGCCAAGTATGCATATAACTGCACCGGGTGGCCAGCTTTGTATGCAGGCGCTGACTAATGCGTCGGGAACACGACATCGCAAGGTGCCTTTGGGATCTGTATCAAGGACGCTAAGGGCGTATCTTGCAAAACCGGGTTCGAGGCCAAATATATGTATATACATATATATAAACGTTATAATATGCATCATGTTCCACTGTGCCTATAAGAGCATATAGGCATCATCATTAATGATAAGACACCAGCTCCTTCTGATCTTTCCTGAATCCTTATGCTCCTTATCATCCAAGGTAGATGTATATATACTAGCCGTATTATCTCCATAATATTTTTATGATTCGCGGTCCGTTGAATCTTTGAAAAAAAAATAAATAAATTTCACGCTTTACCTAATTCTCACAATTTTTCACTCTCGCCTCGCCGTTGATTTCCTAGCATTGGGTCATCAGCATTTTTCACTATTGACTTTCGGCTGGACCACGTCCAGCCCACAGTGTGTAACTTCGTTTTGGCAACCGGTTGCCGACAGTTGACTGTCGAAGAAAATTTATTCGAAAAATTGTACCGCGATCTCATCATAAGAAATCTCTGGTAGTAGTTTCCCCCCCTTTTTTTTTCGTTTTTCCGTTCTCTCGTCCTTCTCCTCTTTTCTGCCCGTTCCACTTAGCGCACCCGGTATAAGAAACCGCCGGAAGACAAATCATCGACGGCCTCCTCCCGGGCGTCGGCGTCGCGACGTCGTCTTCGTCGATGCGTCGTTATGAAAATGATATTCACGTCTCTGGTCGCGAATGGACCAGGTCGGGCGGAACTCGATTTTTTGAAAAAAAAAAAAAAAAAAAAACCTGACTCGAGATTTCGACTGTAGCTTCGTCTCTGTTTCTCTCCATACGTAGCCGCTCGTTGGTCATGCCGTTTTTTTCCTGACCGACACTTTGTTTTTGTCTCCTTTCAAATGCTTCTTGCCCGGACTCGCGTATTTGCTCAGCCATTTATTTCTTCCTTTCGGCTGTACATAACTTGACAGCAGGATTCTTTGAGTAATCGCGACAGTGAGAACGCTTCGCGATATTTCTGGCGTGTTACGCGTATCGAAAATTGTTTTTTTTTTTTTTCGTTCTCCGCCCCCCCTGCTCTCGCCTAGGATCTCAGAAATTCCCAGAAATTTCATTCTGACATCCAACTCTTCCTCGTTAAGGCTTTATCGCTCGTTCTCATGAGACGAAGAAATTGTACTGTCGCAATCTGCTCCTTGTCTTTTATTGAGTTTCGCTGAATACGGACTTTACTGGTTTCCTATCTTGTAACGGCTAATCATAATGGTCCATTTGACTGGGACGTGGTAGCGGAGTACAGCTGGCACTGACGGCAGCAGAAATCAGTAGTCACCCTGTGGCCACTGGGTATCCGCGGTACCGGCAGGCCGGACTAATAGCACCGGCCAACAGGTTACGTTATGGTGCCGCCATCTTTTGCAACGGTATATATAATGCCATCGACGTTTTTTCGCTACGGCGAATCTCCCGGGAAAGGCGACCTCGCAAACGGCCGACAAAAAAGGTCGAGGGTGTTGCGCAACGCGTTCGAAGACTCTCGCGAAGCTCCTTTTTATTTTTCTCTCCGTTCCGCTCGCAAAGTTCCTGTCGGTTCGTGAGATGAAACGATCGATAAAAAGTCACGGGAAAAAGAGCAAGTTTTACTCTTCGCTGAGTGAGCGACGCCCGGATCTTGGAATTTCTAGGCTGCTCTGGACCATCGATGGCCGTACGAGAAGCAACGGACAGATTTGCGTCATCGTCAATTTTTCAAAGAATTTTTTTTTTTTTTTTTTTTCAAAATTTCCAATTCGTCTTTTAACGGATCCCTCTTGGGATTTTCAAAAAATTTTTTTTTTTTTTTTTTTTTCAAAATTTCCAATTCGTCTTTTAACGGATCCCTCTTGGGAGGACCCTACGTGAGCACGAGATTATGGCTGTCGTTGCAATTAAGAAAAAAAAAACGTAAACGTACGTTCATTGAAAATTGGCGCATTAGCATTAAAAAAAGGACAAAGAAAAGAAAAGATGAAAAAAACAGACTCAAAAGAGAAACACAAAATATTGGCGGGTCTCCACCGCAAAGCAGGAACCACGTGCTGCCGCATGAATGTTGCCGAGTGTGTGAACGCACGGCAAGTGGTCCCCACAGTGCACTAGACGTGTTTTCATTTCTCTCTCTCTCTCTCTCTCTCTCTCCCTCTCTCTTCCTCCCTTCTCCTCTCGTCCCTCATCCTTTTCCACAAAAGCCACCGTTCCGTTTCCATTGTGGCGAATTGTGTTCAGCCGCGACTCGCTTTCGCTCCCGCGGGAGTCTCCGGCGCCCCTAATAACGTAACGCATATGCTCCTAACATCCTGTAAAACTCAGCGGGTCGTCCCGGTGCCGGGAGTCGCGGCGCATCGGCGTCGCATCGGCGTCGCATCGGCAACGTGTAACGCGTCTGAAAATATTTGAATGAGCCTCCCCGCCCCTCCCGGGGAGTAAGGGCGATTAGGTGACCGAGGGGAAGAGCGAGCGAGACATGGTCCATTCATGGGCACGGAGCCTAAGGGTCTTGGGGGCAGCAAGACCCAGGTGAGTTCAGGAACAGCTTGAAATTGTTGCTTAGAGAAGACGGTGAAAGAAGGAAGAGGTGGAGGGGGGGGCACAGGAAGTGGGGATAGAAAGGGCAGACCTTGTTTGTGGGATTCTCGGATTTTTATATTCAGGTTGGGTTAGGTTGACGCACGATTATCCAACCGCGTCTAGTCGGATCCGATTAGGCAAAAATCTGTCGGTTACTGTGTACCCCCCTCCGGCCTCCTCAAGTTCCCTGCTGCTTAGACATTTCCCTTTTGTTCCGGTTGCACCTCGTGGCTCCGTTTCCCCAGGTAATCGCCGGGTCAGGTTAGGCTGCATCGATGCCTTTGCTTACCTATCCAATGGGATCAGGAGCCGTGACCTTAGCCGTGGATGACCCCCTTAACCCTCCTTCGGTCTACTACAATGGGATTCGGAGTCAAGAGAGCTTCGCTGGGGATTTACACGTTTCTAATCCGTTAGATTAGGTTAGATTAGGATTGCGGTCAATTCATGGGACGTGCTCATTGAATTTGACAGATTTAACTTGACTATTTGTATGTCGAGGGTGAGATCCCTATGGGGACGGATGGTTTCAGTCGGGTGGCCTGATCCCCCTCAGGACTCCGGTCCTCGTTCAGGGCACTTGATAACTCAAGTGGGCCCATTTTTACTTGTTTACGTACCTTCAAGACCTTGCTCCCTCGGTAGGTACGTACCTGGGCAGGTTCCTTGGCTGGAGCCACGTGAAATTCATAATGTAGCCAAGTAATCAAGAGACGTGCGAGAGAGAGAGAGAGAGAGAGTGAGAGAGCCGGAGAAGAGCTCTATCGAGGTCAGTAGCAAAGAATGTAATATATTTGTAAGGCAGGAGGTGGACCCGTTGGCTCTCTGTAGCTGCAGGTTAGGTTAGCTTGTGGGATAGGTAGGTAGGCAGGCAGGCAGAGAAGAGGATATCAAACAGATAGGGAGTCGGCGTCCGTAATGGAGACCGTAGGCAGCCGCTAATGCAGTAGCTATGTCAACGTAAGCCCAAGAGGGAGTTGGGCCTCAGGGCCCAGTTTTCTGATCCTTCACACGTACGCACACCAGGGCCTCCTTCCTATCCTTACGAATTACCTGGGTATGAATCCAAATAAATAAAGAGTCGGAGTGGCCACGTGGTACACGTTGCCCGTGACAAGTTCACTGTTCTTGTTCGATTAAAGAAATTTTTGTTAAATTTTTATTTTCTTCGAATTTCAGAATGTTCGGCGGCATGAAGAGGTGCTCCCGATGCCAGGCGGCCATCTTGGCCTCGGAACTTGTGATGAGGGCCCGCGAACTTGTTTTCCACGTGAGGTGCTTCTCGTGCGCGGCCTGCACCATCCCCCTGACCAAGGGCGACCACTTCGGCATGAGGGACGGCGCCGTCCTGTGCAGACTCCACTACGAGATGGGGGCGGATTTGCATCCCTCGCAGAGTCCACCGGTTCCTGCCTATCCCCCAGGACCCCATTACCCTGGACAACCGTTTCCATCCCCCGAATTCCTCCACCACCATCCCCACGGGCCCCACGGGCCTCATCCCCATCACTCGATGCATCCTCAGCATCCCCATCAGCACACGCACGTCAGTCCCGTTCCTCTGCAACCGGCCACCCCCTCGGGACCGGATGCTGGGTCGCCACCCAAGGTTCCCTACTTCAACGGGGCCGCTGCGGGGGTGCCGCCACCCAGACAGAAGGGCCGACCCAGGAAGAGGAAGCCGAAGGATCTGGAGGCCATGACAGCCAGTCTGGGTGAGTAAGACCTCAGTGAAATCGTTGAATTTTACGTGTACAAGAAAAAAAAAGAAGAATTGTTCGCGACAAAAAGGGCTGCCACATAGATGGCGTCGCTGTAGGATAATTTTTATAAGGTTCCTGTTTATTCAGCGAAACTCTCGGCGTCTCGGTTACTTTTTGTCGTTATATTTCTTTAGCACCTCTCGCCTCCGTCATTACCGTCCGTATCCTTTTGGTACGCTCTGAGAATTTTCTTAGCCAAACGCCCGATGCCTCTGACACTTTTTCAAGGCGACTCGTTCCTCGATACCGACAACATAATTTTTTGGTCTACTGAACCCGATTGGTGGTCGGTCGCGTGTCGCTACACGAGAATGAACCTCAGGGCGGCGTCCTGACGTCACGCTTTATCGCCCTGTCGGCGTCCGGTCGCGCACGCAGTCCTCAACGCGGACGACCAGGACGACCAAGTCGTTCGACATCGACGATCGGAGGGGGGAGCCTTTGATTTCTTAGCTAGATATCAAGGAGCCATAACCTAACCCAACCCTAAACCAGAGAGAATTCCACGTTCGGCCAAACGACGTATTCTCGACTCCTGGCAACGTTCCATTTTCATATCTCAATTTTCCCATCTCGAAAATGCATAGCCACAGTATTTTTTTTCCACGTCCCACGGTATATATAGATCGAAAAATAAATGTGCTATATATATATATATATATATATATATATATATATATATACGTAAATAGGTATACGCGAGTGCGTGGACGCGCGTGTGGGATTAAACAGGGTCCTGAAAGTGTCTCCGGTGGTAGTACGCGTCCCGGGACACGCCCGAGACAAGTAACATTACCCACGGGGCATAAAAGTGTTGTAGCAGTCCGAAGAGCCGATCACAATCGGCAACGACAAGAAACCTCTTGGCCAGGGACACCGGTACTACATTTCACATATAGATATATATTATCCCGGCGGGCCAAAGTGGAAATTGGCGCTCTAGCGGCGAAAAGCAGAACTGCCCCGAGACTCCTCCGTCTCGCGAACGACAACCGACAAGAAGAAGAACCGTTCGGCTCCCCGTTCGGCTCCCCGTTCGGTTCCCCGTTCGGTTCCCCAGAGTTCCACAGTTCCAGATTCGAGTGGCGGCCTCGCGGTGTGTCCTGGTGATTTACGGGTGCGCGTGGGCGTGCGCCGTTTGCCACCGAACCCTGATAAAATTTGTCGGCGCGACATAAATTCACGTATATACTCGGGCGCACGGATACAGAACTAAAGGAGATACAAAAACAGTGCGCGTAGGTGGGCCCCCGCTTACGGCCTGGACGATCCGGAGACAATTATTCTTGTATGGGTTAGGAATATCGTGGGAACGAATTCGAGGGACGCTTTAAGAGCTTGCCAGCAGCTTTCGTGTTTTTCAATATTACTTTGGTAACACTTATTTTCTACACGCCCGCTATAAGAGTGACAGCCGAGAATTCATGGGTCTTCGCGATAAACGGCTCTACAGTCGCATCGCGGTGTCCTAATCTGTATGTACAGGACGTTCCAATCAAGCCAAACCCGTGTTCGTGTGTCTTTCATGAAATTATCGTGCCTAATCGTAAACCCGTTGAAAGGCTCCTGAATCAATTATCGGTAACCGCTGCGGACGTTCCGAGTCCTTATTTTCATGAAGCTTCGGGGTGGCTCGATGGAAGTTGCTTACGTTGAGAATTATCGGTCAGTAATTACTGGTTCTGAACTCGAGCGAAGCGTCAGCGTTTACATAGTACAGTGTGCGCGCGCGCTGCGATCTACAGGATGTGGAGCGGCAGTTGCCTACAGTGCGGTATAGGGTGAAATACCTAGAGGGAATTCAATGTAAGTTATACAAAAGCACTGTCGCTTCGCTTCAACTGTCTCTTATGGGCTGGTTCTTATTTGTATATAGTATATAGTATATAGACGTACAGTGAGCCATGACTCTAGCACTGTTCGATGCGTATCATAGCTCATTAGCTCCTCCGTGTGCAAACGAAAGGCACGATAGCGCCACCACGGGGAACGACGGAGACACGAGCAATTACAACTCTATGCGCAGCAAATAGTTTGTTAGGCACGAGATAGCCGACCAGACTATTTACGAGTCAATTTCCACGCTGCCTGCCCTTCGCTGTCTCCTTTCACGTTATTCTGCCGTTCACTTTGCTGGGTGGAAAAATTAATTTTGACAATAAAAAAAAATTTGGTTTCCCCTCGAAACCGGGCGCTGCTATCGCAGGGCATCCGACTTTGTGCTATTTTTACATTCTAATCGTGTAGCTCCGAGCTTATTGTTATTGTATAATCACACCTACCGATAAGATGTAACATTTATTTTGACGTTGCACGGTTATCGGGGTCTTTTATTATTATTTCTTTATCAGGAGGTTAGGAGTGCTCGATTGGACGGCTTTTTCATGCGTTTACTCAGGGTTGACGGTGAATTTTGTATTATTCCTCCATGCGACGATCGATCGTTGTTCAGGAGGAACGATTAATTTTTCTTTGACGAAACTTGAAGATGATCCAGAATAATTGAGGTTTCTTCCTTTGGACTGTTACAGATCTCAATGCCGACTATATAGACATGCCCTTCGGTAGGGGTGGTCCAGGGACACCGGGGATGCCAGGATCAAACAGTCGAACCAAACGGATGAGGACGAGCTTCAAGCATCATCAGCTCAGGACGATGAAGAGCTACTTCGCCATTAATCATAATCCTGACGCGAAGGACCTCAAGCAGCTTTCGCAGAAGACCGGCTTGCCGAAGAGGGTGCTTCAGGTAAGCATTTATTAACTTTGAACTAGCCTGTAAAAACACAATGGTTTTGGCATATGGGAAGTACAGGCGTCTCCGACGGCTGACGAGAATATTTTTCACCGGTGCGAAATCGCGACTGTGGTCCAGCCTCTACAGGCTGCTTCATAGAAGCGCAGGGTAGGGCCGACCGAGAGATTTGAAAAGAGCTGTAAGCGCCGGGCATAAATTTGAGGCTGGATCCTTTTGAAATATCTCGGCGTGTCGCGTAGACCCTATAAAAATATTCACGGTGCCTCCTCAGCATCCCCAGCATCCCCAGCATCCTCCCGCTGCTCTCTCCTCCCTGTCCCTATAAGCGGTATATATACCGCTTCCCAATTAGTGCCTCCTGGTGTAGGCGACGGCGCTTTTTGGTCGGCGTCCGTGGATCGACGTCGACGATATTTCCGTCGACGCCGAAGCTTTTCTCCGTAACTACGGCCCTCCGTCACTCGGGCGACTTCGAAGTCCGACGGAGCGCGAACCGGCTGCTGGCTTGAGTCGCTGCGAGAGAAAAAGACAAAGAGAAGGAAAAAGAGGTGGGAAGAAGGGGGGAGGTCGAGCAAAAGGATGCAGTCGAAATAAAAAGAAAGGAGGTAGAGTTGAAACGTAGAAATTACATGGACGAGCCTGACGCTCCGTGGG
>NW_014334134.1:69618-81795 GCF_000341935.2 Cephus cinctus | reverse complement strand
GGGGGGGGGGCAGGGAGGGAGAAGGAGGAAACGAGGAGAAAAGAAAAATGAGAAACTGCCTTCGCGTTAGAAACGACGATTACACGGAGCAACGGCGACTCTTTGCCGTTTGCCGCTCGCTAAAGTGTCGCAGCTACTGTGCTGCCACCTACGTTCAGGTCCGACCCGCGTAGTTACACGCGCGCTTAAGGATTTCACTGGAAAGGACTTTGGTTTTCTTTGATTTTTCTTAAGGGCTCGTTTGCCTTGAGCTATTTTTTTTTTTTAGTTACCTTCTCTCCGGAAATTGGCTAGGATCTTTTCTTTTTACCGGAAAACGCGAAACAGACGAGTTCGAGAGTTTTCAATGGAATTGATTTTTTTTTTCAATTTGTTTTTCGAGTTCCATAACCACCGACTGTCGCATGAGGCGATATTCTAGGGCTGCCCGGGTTAGAAAGCTGGTGCGCGTGTGGGAAAGGAGGGCGAGAAAGAGAAAAAGAGCGAGAGGGGGGCAAGTTCTATTGTACTGGGAATAATGCGGTGCTCCTGGAAGCGCCATCTTGGATGATATTGATCGCGGGACGCGCGAACACTCACTCCCGGTAGCCGTTCGCCTTGGTCTTCAGGTCCTGTCGTGCCTCTGCGGGTCGACTGGGTCCCTAAAGGGTGGAGACTCCCTTGAAGATGGCGACCCTTGAACCGCGATGCTCCCCCTGCTCGACTCCACGAATATGGCTGACAGCGATTTACGAAATAATTTACGATATTTACCAAATTCCAAAAATGGGTTTAAATATTGAAATTTGGCCGAGGAAGGCACGCGGATGGGTCGAGTGGCTCCGTACAGCATCTCAAAGGACCCGTAATGTCTGTTACAGGTCTGGTTCCAAAATGCCCGTGCAAAATGGCGGCGCATGGTGCTCAAGCAGGAAGGCAAGTCGGACAAGTGCGGTGGCGGAGTCGACGGTGGCTCCTTGGGGGATCTTGAGCTCTATGGCAACAGTGCCGGAAGTGGTGGGCCCCCCATGAGTCCCCCGTTTATGTTGGGCGGGCCCCATAGTCCGGCCTCCCTGGCTTCTCTGGATTGCGCGTGATGAGACGGGATCCATCTGGGCGAAGTCGGATCCACTGACGTCACTGATCAAGAGGAGGAGATCTGGCGGGCCACGTGGCGGCCTTCCGGCCTCCAGCGTCCCAGGGAATCGCAAGGGCGCGTCCCGGACGATCTTCACCACTAACTGCAAACTCCGTTCCGAATTACCTACGATCTTACTAGACGAAGAAATAAGTCCCTAGATATTCCCCAGAGAATTGTACATATTTCTTTGTTGCGCGAAGTCACGAGTCGCGGTGGGTTTAATTTCAAATTTGAAGGGTCACGCTCGCTTTCCATGCATCCGCATGACACTTGTGTGGATCATCCCTTAAATCACTCGCAACCCCACTCGAATGACTTCCTTGAATATTTCGAAAAAAAAAAAAAAAAAAAAAACTTTTCCTCCAAATCCAGAGGACTACTGTATATTTCTCATTTCTAAATGGACATTCCGGTACGACGTGTTGTTCGGTGTCACCCTGTAGTATCTTGCCGGAATCCTCGTAAAGAATGAAAAGTAAGAAAAAAACAAGAAAAAAGAAGATATTCGTGACCGAGTACGTTCTGTGAGTATTTATTATTGATGAGGAAGGACAGGCGACGATGATGTGTAAATTTCGACGTATTAGCGTGCATGTAATAAGAATGGTGATTAATTAAGGATTTATAATAAATCTGCGTCGTATCGATGATAGATAGATAGATCGATAACTGTGTATATCGTGTGTGGCGCGATAGAGGGACAAATCGCATTGTACTATACGAATGTGAGTGGATGAATGTGTGTGAGAGAGAGAGAGAGAGAGAGAGAGAGAGAGAGAGAGAGAGAGAGAGAGAGAGAGAAAGTAAAGAGGAATCGAGAAGAGCAAAGATAGAGGAAAAACCGCGTAGAAACTCCATTTATATTTATTGTAAAAGTTAAAGAAAATTGTCGTGAGGGGGTAGAAGAAGGTTTTAAAAAAATGTATATATATTTTTTTCAATCTTCCACTTTGCATCCTTGAATAAATTGCCTTGCTCTCTCTGCTTCCACTTGTACGCTGTAAATTCTCTTCTATTGTTCCAATACGTCGGGTCTTAATTACGTGTCTTAATCGATTCTCCTCCCATCGCTGTGCGTAAAGTGGCTACTATTAATTAGGCCGCAATTCTATGGGAATCGTATTTGAATCAGTGGCTTCCTCCTAAAATCCTACTCAAATAGACTCTATTTATATTATTATTTTCTATTTTTTTTTTTCGTTATTATTATTATTCGCTCCAACTTCGTGCAGCCTATCGAACCTTTCTTTTCCACTGCCTAACGGGATCTAAAGTAATGAGAGGGCAAGGTGGCCGTCGGGCACGACGCGATCGACCGTCGCGACGCCGCCGTGCTGCGACGCTATTTGTACATAAAAGACGTTCCTCCAGTTGAACTTAAGTGCACCTGTAGGTTGTAGGGATTGTATTGTATTAGGCTATTAGCTGTTAGTAGAATTAATTATTAATTAATTATCCTTGTAAAACACATAGAAAATACATGAACAAATACACGAAGACCACGTAAACACACAGAGAGAGAGAGAGAGAGAGAGAGAGAGAGAGAGAAGGAAGCCGATATACAAAGTATGGCGAAAGCTGGAGAGAGACGGTGAGAGGGAGGAGTGGGGGAAGAATTATGGAAACACATGTACACGCGAAAAAAAAGGTCGAAAATAATTGTCTGATTTTAGAAGATGATTTTTTCATGAAATATATTTTACAATATACAAAAACGTTGTATTTATTTATTTAAGTACCATCGAGAAACTCAATGTAACGTCGTTGTAATAAAATGAAACAGAATATTTATAAAAATATATATATAGATATATTATATATATATATAAATCAACGTCCCAGGAAATTACCCAGTTACACGCATAACGACGTTTCCTTAGAAAATCGAATTTTCACGCAACGATCCTCGGCTGTAGGTAAAACCCGTAGAATTTTTCTCCGCACGCGGAATTCCCATGGGGTCTCGTTAAACCGCGAACCGAGCGCTCGGGATTTCTCGATGGCCGCCATTCATTCTTATTATTTTATTGTGTAACTCGCAGAGAGAGATCATCGACTTCTATCATGGACGCCACGGGAGAATATATATAGGTATACATGACCCACGGGGTATTTACAAGACGGGATGCACATATGTGCACGTATCGATCAGCCAATCGCGGCTCGGTCTACTTCTTCGATCCACCATTAGGTTTCCTACGGTCGCGTAAAGCGCGACTCTTGGCTCGCTCGGACCGTTTCTAGGTTAGGTTGGGTTGACCCAACCTGCACGGACTCCATCCGCGAATGCGTGTTCACAACCAATCTGGTGAAATTCCACGTGGTTTTTATTTCGTTCCGTTATGCCATAGAGACAAATAAATAATGCAGTCTTATGACATGGCGTCACTATGTGGGACCTGCTGCCACTTGGCTAACGCATTCGGATCAGCAAATAAGCGACAGGCCGCATTCTCATAGCTACGGCACTGGAATCGAGATCTTCCAATATTATACGGGATTCTGAATTCTGCAGGGAATTCTCGACTGGCTCATTTACAGCGGCTGCGGAACGTCTGGAATTTGATTTTGCAAAAAAAAAAAAAAAAGATTTTTCTCCCAACTAACCACAGGGTTAAGTCGCATAATTACTTGTCACCTTGTATATCATCCCGTTCGCTCGGTTCACATACGTGGAAACGTACCTTGCGGTTTTCACGTGTATTTACGGGGAGTAATTGCTACTTGCGACAATTGCGGTGAAACTTTGTTTCGTTTAAGTTAGGTTAGGTCGCCACTGGATTTGTTGCAGCAGCCTTTTGCTTGGCAACGGGAAAGTTGACTGAAGTTTCACGTCGCCTCGTTTATGGGATTTCTATGAATTTATGGAGTATTCATGATTGCGAACGCGCCTTTCCGTCGCTGCTACGAGGGTGCTTCTCTCGATATTGCGTAATACTAGAAACTTGAAAATGGATATTCAATTTAGTTTATTATTTTTTAACGAATAATTAATCAAACTCCTTATACATACAATTTATTCGATTATCTATTCAGGAATATTCTATTAATTATCTCGCGAAGGATCCACGACAGCGATTTTATCATTGAAAATTAAACTTTTTCATTCTATGCAAAAATGAATACAAATTTTCTCGAAAAACTTATAATTAATTATCTCGCTGTTTATATGGATCATCCATAAAGTTTCACGCAATGTGAATTATCGGCGACAGTCGTTAAGCTTGCAGAACAATGTACATTAAAGTTACCCCGTATCTACCTTAGGTCTTTCCTATGTGATAATTAGCATAGCGATCTTAATTAGTCGACGTGAATCTTTATGAATGGGAGAGCTTAGTGCACGTCTTATGGTTATTCAATGAGATCATTCAGTCGGCTGTAGTGTAATTTCGCCTTTGATGACCGGCAGCCGATTCGATTCGCTCTCCCTTCTTGGATACGCACCTTGAGCAGGAGCAGTGAGCTAGAGAAAGACAGAAGTAAGATAAAAAAGTCCAGTACGAAAATCAAAAGTCAATGTGAAAAAACTGAAAGCTATAAAAAGGAAGAAAAAAATTTAAAGATCAAAATTAAAAGAGAAAAAGCTTCCAGCATCCGTGGCTGAGAAACTTTCTTTCTCGATGACGTCAGAGGCCCCTCTGGACCCACGTGATCGGTCCTTCTCAGCCTCCCCACCCCCCGCCCTCCTCACCTCTTCGACCTCGAGGACGACTCACCAATCCTCTCGAGGTCTTGTATTTGTCGATCGTCGATCCTCGATCGCTCTCAGTGTTCGTTCGCCCATCGTTCGGAGGCATCGATCATCTTCCTTATCGACATCTGGGAACCGGCCCAAAGGGACGAGGACAGATCATAGCCAAGGATCTGTGAATATCCACTTGCTCTCCTGTCCTGTGAGAATCACGCCTCATCGACTCCGAGAATAAGTGGTCACCCTATATGAACGGAGGGGTTCGATCCGATATATATTTTTTTTCATTTTTTTTAAAAATATTTATTCTTTTTGAATTATTTTTTTTCCTGTTCTACTCGAGTACCCGTAGACCCTGGTATACCGACACGTAATAATTACGCGAGTCCAGTGGCCATTTTGAACTTTGACAGCAGTGAGTATTTCAAAATGCGGATTTTGTAAAATATAAGGAAAATCTGCCCTCGGTACTCGGTTCACAAAGGGATGCGTCTACTTTATTTATTAGAGTCTATTAATTTTGATCCTTGCGCATCAGCGCCACGAGACAATGTAGATCTCTCTGGTACTGCAGGAAGACAGGCAGCCCCATAATTCAGACTTGAAGAAGGCGCGCGCGAGTCAAAAGAAATCAAAGCCAAAGGACAGTGGGAGAGTGCGAATTGCATGTGCACCCCCAAGTGCATGTGCATCCTCTCGCTTGGTAGTTCAGCAGGGAACATCGAGCGGGTGACAAACAGCCGCAGATTCCACGGATCCGCGAGACGGCCGAACTCCCGGCTAATTGGCGGTTCGCGCTTTCGCGCTAGAAGAAATCGAGCAAGTAAACTCGAGGGCGTCGCGACGCCGACGCCGACGCCAAAGACGATGCACCGGGGCGATGCACCGGCAGCATGGACTCTTCGAATGGATGCTGCCGATAGGACGTGCTTTGCTCTTTTGAATATTCAGATGATTATGATGACGATGATCACTACCACCTCCCACCACTAAGCTCGTCAGAGTCATCATTATTATTATCGTTCTAAGACACAGATGGCAGGCAGTGCTTGGTATTCTCTTGTACGTAAGAAAGACGAAAGACTAGGACTATGCAATGCAGTATTTGAATATATAGCTGGTGGACAGTGAGCGATGTTGCACCTGCCGCCACGAGTCAACGTAATAGCCG
Organism: Cephus cinctus; assembly: GCF_000341935.2. Taxonomy (NCBI): domain Eukaryota; kingdom Metazoa; phylum Arthropoda; class Insecta; order Hymenoptera; family Cephidae; genus Cephus; species Cephus cinctus. The sequence continues at coordinate 75,810 of NW_014334134.1, read as the reverse complement.
CGAGATGTCAGGCTGGTACAACCCGTGCTAAAATGTTCGATTAATACTCGCGCATATATCTTTTTTTCAAAATACAATCTTCCTCGTTGGTGATAAAAAATTTCTACGGTAATACTGACAAGGATGATTTCGTGATGTTGATTTTTGTGTCTGACAAGAATTTGGATTTAGATTTTTGTATAATTTTGAAATTAATTTTTTTTCTGAGATACTACTTTTTTTGGGATTCGTCGACTTTTGAAGCAACGTGTACAGCTCGCGGAGCGTTACAAGGCAAACTGGATAGGCGGAGTCACACAGGAGACACGGATAGTTATTACGCTCCTGTAGTTATTCATCAAAAAGCACACAGTGCCTAACAGCAGGGACATGCGCGTGTTTCTTTCTCTTTGTGAGATTTGGCCAATTATTAAGATCTCTGTTTGTTGCACCGGCGCATGCGCACCGCAGCGAACTTTCACTTGGACGAAATGAAAAAAGGCAGGGGGGAGTATAGAGATTGTCGGAAAGTCTTATGGCTGTACTGAAAAAGCACTTTGGAACACTCGGTAGTGGTTGTACGGGCGATAATTTTATTTATGTCCGGTTAAATCTGAATATCAAAGAGTCCCGACCACGGCGACGCGCTCATTCGGTCGCGCATGCGCAACGCGCCCGAGGGAATACTCGTGGATGCGCCCTTTCGTGCTACTAAGTACATTATTTACTGGACAACCGAAAGGAGAAGGATTCTTTATGGTTGGCGTTTATGGTCGGCCGAATCTTCTATTCGAATTATCTAGCCTCGCTCGTAACTGTTTTTCAGGGACGCTTCAAAAGCTGCGCGCGCATCTTTAATGCTCTAAATTAATGGACGTATGAACATCAAACGAGCGATCTCAATATCACTTTTTCCACGGTCGGTAAAATTTTACAATTTATTCATTAACATTTATTTTTCATAATCACCACCCTCCTAACCTTCCCCCTCTACTTTTCATTGATAAGAAAAAAGAAGAATTGCATAGATAATATTGTCTTATCGCTAGAGAGAAATGGGACCATTTATTTTTAACCTCACATACGCGTGTTTAGCCTTAAGACACGCCCGTTATGGCGTGATGAATCGCACAGTATAATAAAATACCACCAACGTGGCCACCGAGTCTATCGCTAATGAGACGTTTATTAGCTTAATTAATTATCATTAATTAATATCGGGAATAATAGTCTATCGACCATCATTCCCGCAACCGCTAAGAATTCTCATTCTCCAGAACAATTATGACTCGTAAAATTTGTTTTCCATTTAATCACGCCAGGCGGCGCCACCGTCGCGATCGAAATTTCTCGTAATAATTAAACCACGTAATGCTCACCTGTCAAAAATTAATAAAAATTAAAATTTGCATAGAAAAATAATTTCTCAAAATTTATATTAAAAATACAATGATCTCTTTACCAACAGGGTAGTCACATTCGGTAACGTCTAGGGGTTCGCTTATGCATTCAGTAAAATTAAAATTAATTGACGACCGATCTCCTGGATAAGACTCATCCTCTGTTAATTGGCAGCTTATAGGCCGATTCTCGTTAGTAGGCATAGTATCAATAGCGTATATGTGTTTTCATGTATTTTCACGTGCAGTTTGGCTACTACGAGAAGACCCTATCCAATATAAATATATATCCACCATATATCCCCATTAGTACAGGTGCATTCACAATGTGCGACGTGTCGTCCCGTATCAAACATTAATGACGCTCCGATGACAACCAGAACATCCGATGAACCATGAGCACTTAACGATCAAGGTTCAACATGTATTTGTCGTGAAAAAAAAAAGAATCATAATTCCTTCGGTCGCTCACATGTAAATCGGCATTAATACCCGAGACGTACCACGTGTCTAAATTATTGAAAGTAATAGAAATAAAAGACTAATTGTTTTTATGGTAATAAGCTAGGCTGCTCGTTATTTATTATTTGACAATGCCTTATTGTTATTATCATTGGCCAGCCTTAAGCCCCGTTTCCATAGCACAAAATCACACAAGTCAACCACACGGCTTTGCGTCCTGCCTGCATTTATACGGCGGAACTTATGGCAGGTAACGAGCTGCCCTCCCCTCCTTCGCCCCTATCCCCATATGATTTACGCATCCTCACGGAACTAATCTGTATTTGTTTATTTATATGGACACCATAGACGTCAGGGATTGGCGAATCCCTATGGGACCGATGATTTAGGACTCACGGACCTCTCGATACACTCACCGGTCCTGTTTGCCGATCCTGCGGATTTATCGTCGGCGCGTGAGTCCCGGCCGGATAGAATTGCAAGTTCCATATAGCCTTGAGCCCATGGACCACAATGTAGTTTCATGGGCATCGTATAAGATACTTTCATCTCTTGTTTCGAAAATAAATGGTGGCTATTCCTTTTGTATCGATTGTTTATTCCAAAGCTTTGGGCGAGTTGGAGTGTATTTGGGGGAGGTTGGTTATAAAAAAAAATTTGAAAATATTAATCTATAGATTGCTCAGAAGCTGCGCTCTCTGGTTCGTATAGTTATGCCAGTGCGCTCGAAAGATTTTATTATTGTTTAGTTGAGGTGCTCGAATCTGCCGTGGGAATTCGCTAAGGAACGCTCTCGGTTTGGTTTAAAGGGACGACTCGAGGGAAAGGGAAGAGTTATCGGCTATAAGGATTTCGACCAATCGGATGATCAGAATTATTAGTTATGGAATTTGGCTATTTTGTCAAAGCAGTCTGTCTCGGGGCACCGACCGGGGTGTCACGGGCTGCCTCGCGCTCCCGGGCTGTTTGTTTATAGTTTTTCTAGCTGTGTTTAGGTACGGTATAGAAAGTTCTCGCTCGCGGTGTTCTCGCGTTGCTCTCGTGATATCCAGGAAATTCTATAAATTTTCTGTGCGTGTTCCGGAAGTGCAGTGTTGTGCCCTAGTGCAGTGCCCACCCGAGTGTCTCCTGGATGCAGTTCTCGGCCTTCCCGGATCAGCTGCACCAGCTCCGGTGAGTGCTCCTAATTTATTAATTGGTGGAGGGATTTCGATTTTACAGCTCCGATTCGTTCTGCTACGCTTTCGATCCGTTGCTCTCGGCAGCCTGAGCAGCCGCGCATTTCCGTAACCGTTCACTCCCGTTCGCGCGTCCAGTTGCGTTTGCTGATTTTACGCGTCCCCAGAAATCTACGGGATCCGTTAAGCTATCGTCCTTCTGATAGGTTGCATCAGAGCTCTAGTTTTGGTGGAGGTGGGCCTGTTCCAGCCCAACTCCCAGTTCGCATCAGCTAGTCAGTTCCCGGTGAAAAAAGAATCGGCTGGCGGCCGCCTGAGCGAAGGGTGGACGGTCGAAGGTGACGTAGGTTGCTTCTCGAAACTAGTTCTTTGATTTTTCGCTATCGAAGTCGAGTTAAGAAAACACGTTACAAGACCTACTACTCGTGTACACGTACTTTGAACATTACGGAATAACGTGTCTGAAACATACCGACGATTTTCTCGTTACAACTAGACCAGAAAGAGTGGGCCCTCTGCCGCTTGCTGGGATCATTAATTTTCGGAATACATTAATTACGAAACCCGCGGCACAGTAAGTCGACCGGTGTCCACAAGCTGGCGTCCAGATGCTTCCTGGACGAATTTTCAGTTCGTTGGGTATACTTGTTTCTTATGAATCTCTATACTGGACCCTTATACACGAATACGTGTATACAGGAACGTATATTTAATATGGTGGTCACAACTTCCTTCCTTTTAAAAACTGGGCTACAGGACGAGCATGAAATATTTTACATTCCCAAAGCATTAAGAACGAATTCTTCATATTTAAAAAAAAATTTCGGACCACCCTGTAGATACTCAAACCAAATTTCACGTAACTGACTCGGGAAAGAGCAAGGTGACACTTTTCGATTTTTCTTAAAAGGATATTGATTTTTTAAATTTTTCCCATTTTTCACGGCAACCCGATATCCAGTGTGACGTTTTGATCCCCGGTCGTTAGCACCGATTGCGTCACGTGATCCGCGCACGCGCGCCGCTATTTAATTAATTGGCCGTAATTCAAGGAAAATCGTTGATCTTCGATCTCGTTCGGCATAGACTTTTTTCAAGTGATTTCTCGAAGAATGGACCGGTGGGTGGCGATTGTCTCGTTGCCCACGCTCCGACGGGGGCGTGGGTGTCGCGCCGTGGAAACAGGGAGCAAACTTAACCTAGCTCAACCTGAGCTAGCGTAACCTATAGACACACTCACGGTAAGGACCCCTTGTTAAAATACGTGAACGTTCGATCCAGGGGCCTTACGGGTAGATTGACCTCGGATAGCCCATTTTGTCTATACAGGGTGGCTATAAATAGCTATAGGTATAGTACACGTAATTATGGCTGTGACTCAGGTGAAGATCCGCATTCGTTATTCAGCCAGGTAGAAAGACTTACTTTTGAAATTGGAACGTCAATTTGAATTTTCATATGGAATTTTGAATCGCGTCATTTATTATGGTCGACATTATGATCTTACTTGGGACAGCCTGTTGATGCGTTTAATTCTACGTTATGGCGACGCCATAAGGTGTCGCGGGATTACCGGAGATAGATGAATATACGTTTATACGTTTGTTCGAGTTTTCAACACAAATCGTTAAGAAGCATCTTTCATAGATAATACTACTATTTATGGGAATTGAATTCGACGGAGACGCGTCGGCGTCTATGTATAAACCCCTGACTATTTAATTCAGTGAACGTGCTACAAATATAATTTTATTAAATGGTTGATGCCAGATTTTTCTAGTGAAAATAAAAAAATATTTCGTACTAGCAGATATCGATTAAAAGAAATAATTTTAAAAAAATCCTTTTTTTTCACGTGATAAACAAGGTGCCTGTACAATGAAAAGAAGGAAACTTTTATCCACGCTGTAAATGACTGAAAGCGTCGCGACGCAAGTCACGAGCGTCGGTTCATTAATTTTGCTATTTTTATTTTGAAAAATCTCAATTCCTCATCGGGCGACAAGCTGACGTTTATCGAGGACAGGCGCGGGAGTCAATTTGTAAGATGTTGACGTTAGGAGCGACTACAGGTCAGGCAGAGTCTGTCTTGTTGAACGTAAGGAGAAACAAAAGCAAGGAATTGAAAAACGAGAAAAATGACAAAAATGACAAAACCAAGAAAGAAGATTCGTAGGTAAGAAATTTCATCTTCCGGAACGATTTAGAAACGCTTTACGAGCCCCTGCAAGAACGGTGTAAATGCTAATATCATTTTGTTGCCATATCCAGTAATTCACTGTACTAATGACATACGCATGCGCGTTGCGCATTACGAGTTACACATGTACGTAACTGGACGCGCAATTTGTACGCAGCTTTTAAGTGAAATGTAACAAGTAAAAAAGAAAAAAAAGGGACATAAGAAAAAAGAACGAATAAGAACGGACTCCGGCAACACGTAGAGTCCCTCGCAGGGTAGACATTAAATGGTACGATCTCAAAATTGATAAGCACCAGGGCGGCCATTACACACTGCTGCCGTATGAATATTCTTAATTTTCGAAATGATAGATCATATCAGAAAATCAGCCGTAATTAAATGCGTATTCACGTGAGCGATTTTTCTGCGATTGTGCAAAGCGAAATAATAGTAATTAAGAAGAGCCACCCTAGTGGAAGAATTCGTGTGAGCGTAACGCCCATACGCTTTATATACGTCGGAGCGTCGCGACGGCAATTAGCGTATTCGAGTGACAATAAAATTTTGTAAAAATATAAATAAAAGATATGAATAATAAAAAGAATGCACTCTCCCACGAGGCACGCTGTACCGAGTGCATCGTAGCATCTCTTATGCAGCGGCGATGCACTCGGTACGAGTGGCTGATGGGTCTGGTAGCGTGGAGACGCGACATAACACAAGCGTCGCTACATGCCGTGTCGCCATAATGGTAGGTGTACAATGCCATCACAAACCCCCTGTCGCAATGCGCGACGATCGCGTGTGGTCTTGAGCGGAGGTGCAGGACGCATCCTGCTGCATCGTCTTATGGTTGCACCTTCCGAGTGCATCTGCATCCTGCGTCCATTCCTCAGTCCAGCCGTGCTATCCACGTTGCAGCTACATAGATACGTGCCCTTAAGAGGTCCAGCAGCCCACGAGAAGAATCACTCGTACCTCCCAGGTCCCT
>NW_014334134.1:64771-69297 GCF_000341935.2 Cephus cinctus | reverse complement strand
CTGGCTCCTCACCGGTGGCTTCTATCTCGACGAGGACTTTAGGTCCAGGTACGATGATCGATGACCACCCGGGTTCACCAGGAAGCCGACACAAAATCTCCCCCGTCCTCTGCCCTCCGCAGCCTCCGGCCGGACCTCTTGTGAACATTTCCTTCCTCTGTTGCTTTGGCGACGGCCACTTTCTTATCTCGGCCGGAATCAATGACACGGAGGACCTAATGGAAAGTGCATCTCTCTATTGTGTCTTGTGGGGAATTTTTGAAAAATGAAATATCAAAGTCAAAACGTGTAGGAACTTTTGGGTCGGTCACTTGGTATAAAGCAGTACGTGGTCCTTCGCTTGGTAATCGTATTGGGTCAGTCGCCTCTGTGATTTTATTTTTTAATTTTTAGGTTATCCAATGAACGGTCTATCGCGTGTGCATGACCAATCGAATTTGCAGCAAGTTTTCAGTTCTTGTTCTTTTCTTTGATTCTCCTCGAAGCTGAAGAGGAAGAGCGTCGTGGCACAGGTTGCCGACATAGGGGCTTCTCGCCCAGGGAGCGCCCTTCGACACCGCAGGGCGCTTGCTACCCACCAACTTACAAACCTCTTTACAGATCGTTATTCCTGAGTGGCCAGGGCCACACATAAATCCGGGACGGGGAAAGCATCCCGACGCCCGACGCCCGACGCCCGACGCCCGATTCCCGTATGCCGTGATCGGGCACCATCCGCGTCGTGAAAAACTTAGCGTCGGTGCCCACCCAGGGGTCAGAGGCCACCGTAAATATAAACGGGCTCACCTGCTGCGATACCGGCGATACCTCATTGGCTCTTCGATCTCCACCTTTCTTTCATTTCTCTTGATTTTTCTTCGAGTTTTTTAATCACTTTTACTATTTTTTTTTTGAAATTTCGCAAAATCTTGAAATTTTTTGTGCTACTCCTCTTTTCGATTTCTTTTTTCATTTTTCCTCCAATTATTTTGCCTGTCGACTATCTTATTTATAGGGGATGATGTTATTATGGGGCCAAAATGTCCGAAGATCATGTGTGGGGTTGTGTGTGGTAAGCGAGTTAAGCAAAGGCACCGAACGAAGTTCAAAGGCCAAATCAATTATAACCCCAGCATAAACAAGCCGCTTGTATACTCGATTGCATCACACACCCTTAGGGTCAGAGTTCACTATACTGATAGTAGGGACAGATCGAACCGGTCCATCGCAGCATCCGACATGCTCCTAAAAGAAATCCTAATCCTCGAGAGCAGTAACTTTTAATAAAAAAATTTTTCAAAAATTAACGAAAAGAAAAAAATCATCACACCTAATAAAATACTACAACGAGCTCTTTCGACTGCGTGGAAAATATTTAATAATATAATTTCCAAAAAAAAAATCGTCAGATCCATTAATTTGCCGGCATAATTTGAATCGCGTGTCCGAAGACAGTAACCATGCAAGTTATGTATCACAATTCGTGGGTCTGATAAATCCCGACTCTTTGGGTCTTATCCTTTATTTTTCTTTTCATCTTTTTTTCTCCTATCTCGAAAGAGAAAAAGAAAAAGAATAGAAAGGCCACACCGTCACCTCCAGGGAGCCATAATTCAGCCGGTAATTAACAAGTTGAATCAATAGCGCACAAATCGTAGGTTCAGCCGGGGCCCAACAACGCACACGTTATTTATCCCTCCTATATATTTATTATCTCGCGCATTTCTAACTGCATTTTTTAATTTATAATTCACCGTATAAATCATCACTCCTTCTTGCGGCCATACGAGAGTCCAGGTATCAGCGTTAGGTGCCCGTGGGGCAGACCCAAAACCCGGATGATGATAATAAGAAAATATAGGAAGAAAAGTGGGGGACAAAAAAAGAAAATAAAAACCCTAAGAAGAAAACGAAAAAAAAAAGACACGTGTTCCCTTCACCGGTGGTATTCTCTATTTCGCGCCGCCTTCGTGTCCTACCGGCCTCTTGTGATTCATCGCTTTATTTTTAAAACGGATTTTCAACGAGAACCTGGAAAGATCTCGTGCGCGTGCCGCTTAACGACTCTGGCCAGCTGAATAATGGGTCGAAGGTCATGCGAACGTGTAGACTTTTTTTAAAAAAAAAAATACACGCATGATGGAACAGATAGGAAAGCGTGATATGAAAAATTGGAATTTTTGAATATATTTTTTTTTCAAAATACGCACGAGATCGGCGAAGGGTTATTTTGATTTATTAAATTGTTAATCTTTTTATTCTGTCAGTTCAGTACAGTCGCTCTCATTAATATCCTCGGGCCGATTCCACCCTGGCGAATCTGAGGAATCGCGAATTGCGAATTCGCATAGCCGATGATCTCGACATGACAAACTGGCGCGACCGGCGTCTTCTGGCGAATCCCGATGAAAGCGACGCGATACAAACGCGACGGTCAACACTCACGTACAGGCAGTTGCATATATTGCACGCGAATCTCGGGCTATGCTGTACTGGAGTGTACTGGAGTGGTACCAAGTATGTCGCGGAGTGTACAGTAGTGTATTATAGGATGGTATACGAGGGCAACATAATCGGGGACACGGTCCAGCGAAGCTGCTGTGTAAACGCCGAGTAAAGATTTCATCTAGTGTCACGGGATGCTTAGCGGCCGCTTAATCATCGCGGCTGCGTTACCGGCGACATCCTCATCGCGAATTATTCCTCGTCGGACGTCTCGCGTCGCGACGCGACGTCTCGCACATATATATAAATAAACATGCACACGCGCAATCGCACAGGGAATAGGTGTCGCATCAATTTATAGTCAGACGTCCCATCGGATGCTGCGCGCTACCCGTAAGGCCCAATGCACATTGGTGCTCGTGCAACCATGATTTGTCGTTGCTCGTGGTAGCCATTTTGTTAAAAAAAAAAAAGAAAATTACAATTATCTCATCAGATAATTTTACACCGAACGAGATGATCATCTCCCGTGACACTCTGAGATAATCTCCTATTCGGCTGCGTCTTATAGAGTGATCATCGAGAGGGGGTAGCGGGTGGTTAAGTGTCCTGGAATTCCGGAATCCTGAGATCCTGGAACACGGGGAATCCTCATTCGCGCGACGTCTTAACACGGAACGGTGTTGCGTTACTCACTGTCGCTGGCGCGTAATGGCAGCGACCGCGTGATCTATCGGTGCAGCATGTTTCTGTCACACGGATGAGCGCAGTGGGGAAGTCGGAGGAATTTCAGGGACTCTTCTTGGTCTCCTACGGGAATGACGTTTACCGACTAGGCGGTAGAGACGCGTCGGAAATATTTCATTATTTTTTTTTCTTCCTTCTTCTTTACCCCTCTGCCCCTTTCGTAATTCCACTTTCTACGATCCGTGAATGGTTCCGGTCTAGTTGCAGCCCTTTTTTATTTTTTTTTGCGTTCGTCGGTCGAAAAGAAAAGAGGATACGAGAGGATCCGAGGACGAGAAGGGGCAGTTTAAAAATATGGGATTTTAAATATGACCCTTGGGCCTTATTTATTTTTTTTTTTTTTTTTTTTCTAACAAGAGCCTCGTAATGCCTCATTCCAGGTCCTGCGATTCATCTGAAAATAGCCGCAACCCTCGGAAGCATAAATCCTCCGAGCGGGATCCAATAGGAAACCCATTTGACCCTTTGGGAACACCTTCTTCCGTTTGCGCGTCGGGACGCCGGCCAAGACCGACGTTGCACTTTATGAATAATCATTGGTACGTGTCCGTATGTGCAACCCTTCTTTATGCGCGTAGTTTATAGCGTGCTGGGCGTTACGGTTCTTTTTAATAGATCCTTTTACGATTTTTCTCGGAAGCTACGGGCACTTCCGGTTGACTGGGGAATGGTTAATAATCATCATAATCGGCTCGAGCCAATAGAACAATGCGCTGACCAAGTGGCACCTTGGTGGGACTATTCGGGTAAGCTCGAATATTATCTGTCAGTAGCACGTGGTCAGAGACAATGTAAACATTGTAGTATAGATATATAGTGGTACAGGGACCCAAGGTCCATTCATTACGAACGCTACAGTCCACATCCTGTGAATGACTTAAAACATAACCGAACTGAAACGTATGGGGATCGAGGTCAAAGGGCACCGCGAATGCGTAGCACGTGTGAACTTCTGGGCCCAATGATGGTCAAGGGTTTCGAGTTTTGCGGTGGGTATACATTACGAGAGAAAGGAACTGGTCCAGGATCGAGCAGTAAGACGAAGGGACTGTAGGCTCTTAGGTAGTAGACCAGACTCGAAGGGGACTCTGAGGATGCTGTGGCGCCAGGGTGTTACGTTCCTGACACGCGATACGTCTGCAGGGGTGTCACCGTGAACGTAAGGCCCCGGTTCTTTGATGCGACGTACCGGAGAGCAGGACTAATGACGCGTGCAAGGAAGAAAGGTCGAAGGTCGACTCTGCATTGCTTTGGGTTACGATGCGTTGCGTTGACTATGGCGTTTAAATATAAATAATATATAATTAATAAAAATATAAGCAGTCATCTTTTATTTAATCTTATCCAGCCACGTT
>NW_014334134.1:49323-64202 GCF_000341935.2 Cephus cinctus | reverse complement strand
GCCCCCATAGCTGTCACTGATTTTGCCAAACGACAGCTCGCCTCTAAATATGCACGCGATCGTAGACACACGTGAGTATGTTAAGAGGGTAGAATCTACCTTGGTCACATTGAATGCACGTTAAGTGCACATTGGAGAGTCGCAGAAGCAAGTTGTCCAGGAGGCCTGAAAAGGATGGCTCAAATAATAGGGGTTCGCCTCATTAGCGAAGCGTCAATGTGGAGCACAGCACATAGGTGGATTGCATACAATGTGTAAACTACATATGTACAAGGCTTTCCAAAAGCAGCCGGTGGGAGCGAACGGGGCCACAGCCTGTTCTTTACCTTTGTCTTCGACAACCCTTTCAGCACGCCTGTAGTTGTACGTCATTTCTTTTCTTTTTTTGTCTTTCCCGTCTTTCCACCTCTTTCCTTCTTTACAATCTCCGTCCACCGATGCACGGAAGCATCCCCACGGTGCATCCTTTCTGCATCCTCTTGCACATGCATCCACACGTGCCTCGAGGACTTCCTTATTCATGCGGCAGCCGCAAGCAGACTCGTCTTTTCACACTGAAACTTCTTTTTCTATTAGATTTCCTTTTTTTTTTTGGACGAAAAATCAACAGAAATTCGAAAATGCATTTCACGTCCTATCATCCTAGATGCGTCACGAAAATCTGCTCCTCGAGTCTCGTTTACGTCGTATGAAAAAATTGAAATTTGAAAAGTGAATATTTTTTATATTTCATAAGCAGCGCGCATGCGCAGTGATGAGCCAACCTTACCTGTACCGTTTCATCCGATGTCAATCGTGGTAAAGATTGTATACGGAGACGCCAGAAAAATGAATGAAAAAGTATTTCTGTCAGCCGTTACGTCATTCCCGTATTGAGAATACGTCTTGAGGATCGAGGAACGAGATTCGAGGCGATGGGACTGCTAGACGTTTATTCAATAGTCGACAGACTGCCTACCGGGTGATTCTTTTCACCTTTTTTCCTCTCTCTCTCCCTGTCTCTCTCTATCGATCGTTTATACATGATTAATATCTTTTTATTAGTCGCTTTCAACGCCTCTGACTTGCAGCTTTACCATTCTATTCAAATGGCGTCTGGTTCTGCCTTTCTTTTTATTCTCTTTATTCTTATTATTCTTGCTTTTCTTCTTCTCTTTTTTTTCCTTCGTCTTTTTATCGCAGCTCTCTGTCTCCCTCGGCGCGTTCTTCGCGTCGTCGCTTCGAGCGCCACGAGGCGTCACGACGCGTCTTCAACGTAGCACGACGCTTTTGTGATACCACTTCGTCTCGTCGTTTGAGACAGTCAGGATTTGAAAGGACCTGTACACATAGAATTAGAGAAGAATAGGAAGAGCCCAATAGGTATATTCAAAGGTATTATTTATTAAATTATTATTATTTTTTTCGTCTTTCTTTACAATAACAATATATTTGTCTGCTCTCCACTCTTTTTTTCACTGCTGGCACTGTTATTATGATTCTCTGAAGAAAATGGAAAAAGAATGAAGTCATCCGTCCCGCCACCAGAGAGCATCGATGACGATGAAGATACACTCCTCGCCCCATCTCGTTAGCGCCAATCCGCCCCTGACGTTAGGGGTTCAGGGATCGCGTAGCAAATCTATAATATCAGTTTTGACAAGGTCCCCTATTCCGACAATGGGCAACCCTTAGATGCGCCACGTCCGATCGGGTATCAATGACGTCCATTCATCATCCCTAAGTCGAGTTCATGATTTTACGTTTACCCCCTTGAACGCCAGGTGCGTCGGGCTTGATTCGTAATCACCCTCTTGTGCTCACGTGCAGCATCCTTCTGCGCCATAAATGGTAGCTGGTACCAGCCCTTGGAATAAAACATATGAGACCATATACATGTTATACATGGTGCGCAACTGTTTCTAAAAAAATTAAATACCGTCTTTTTGCTCGATTCAACATTTTTCCTATTTCACAAGTAACATTTTTTTATGTAGATGGTGCCAATAAGAAAATATTTTTTTTCGTGGGAAATAATAAAAATAATAGGGTTTTTCGAACGTGACGAAATCTCAATGCCTCAAGCCCGTGTGACGCGTCGTCATTGGATTTCTATCGTATTGCACGATTCCATGGGAGGACAGGGTTTGAGGGTGGCAGCCATGAATTATCGGTGGGAATAGCATTATATTCTGGCCACGAAAGCTCCCTAGGGGTGTTGCCAGACCTAAGGGGTAAAAGTAGTGTAATAAAGTTGGGTAGCTGAGGAGCTACAGCATCACTTTATACATATATTTATATATACATTACATAATAGAGGTTAGGATACTGGAGCATATTATATATATATATTCTTATATAATACTTTATATGCGCATCCTATATATATATATAGTTATATAGTAGAAAAAGGGACGACGAACTTTAGTGGAGGCTGAAGCAGACGCATTTCGTATAACGAAGGTAATTTCGTTGTTCGGCATGACGTAAGGAAAGGTTAGGTTGGGTCGCGCTACGTCAACGGAAGGAAAGAGGACTAAGAGCGAAAAACAAGGAAAGGGCAGTAAAGGGGTAGCAACGAAGGTTCGTGGAGCAGGAAACGGGTGGCAGTGGCAGCCCTGCCGTTCGGAGTGTGGAAGACTGGAAAGAAAAAGAAAATTCAATGGACCAAGAATGGGAATTCGGTTTGAAAAAAAAAGTTGAAAAATTTTTAAGGAACAGTAAAATGCGAAATATTTATTTGAAAAATCTTTGACAACTTTTTCTTCATTTCTTCTTGAAATATTTTACGTTACTCGAATAACAATTTAATACGTAAATTATTCTTGTATCGTTGTAAATATTTCAAGGAAGTAATATTTTCAATGATTCATCTACCGAATGTCAAATTATATTGTTTCTTGGTTATTGTCGCGGATCTGCAAAAATTCATGTGGTTATCAGTATACATTACGGTGAACCACAAAACACTGTACTGACAAAGAGACACACGATACCTTGAATAGGAGCGAATACAGTATAGTCTACGCGTAAAATCCCCCAGAGGGTTGGCAGCCCTCATGTTTATAAACACACGTCACCCTGTATTAACCGGCGTTGGCCTACACCTTTTATTGTAGGCAAGAATGTCCTATACATTGTGAATGGGGTTTGTTGGGCATTGCTTATAAGCAATGTATCTGCCTGCCTGCCTGCCTGCCTGCCTACCTGGCGCGAAAGGACATCCGATTCGAATGGAATCATTGCGGTGAAGAAGCACGTGGCTTAACGCGATTATTTCCGCCATTTATGTTAAATGCGATTCTAATAACGGTCGTTGAGTTTCGCTTCTAATAAATCCCAGCGCCATGGATTTTACGGTTAGGTTAGTAACTGCGCTTCGGTTTTAGGGATTGAGATTATAATGAGTTATAGAAATTATTATATTCATTTACTTACGATTTTGTGTCCTTTGGCATTGCACTTTTGGCGCGATATTGAAATGCGCCTGCAGGAGTACGAGAGCGTAAATGGATATTTACTTGATTGACCACGGGGGTGGTTAACAAGCGTAGCAAACAAATCCGCATCATGCGATGCTCGCTGCGCGCACTAATTGATTGATTACGCGGCCAAATATTGCGCTTTAATTTACGCGCCCCGGCTTCACGTATTCATACGCGACGGGCATGCAATTGAGCACGTATGTATCAATATGGTCAAAACGTACAGGTGCACAGGGGGTGCACTGGGCGGGGGGGGGGGGTGAATAAGGGTGAACAGGGGCGCACTGTGTAACAGTTCAAGAGAGAAATATTTTATGGACGTATAATATTCGAATCGGATTGATTTTCATTTTCTTTTTTTTCAAAATCGACAACTTCACGATTTAATTACAAAAGTCATTTTTTAAAAACATTTTGTAAGATCTGATTTTATTTAATTATTGCCACTGAGTACCACGTTCGCCGAAATTTCCAGGATTTTCATTGGTTCCTAATAAGACGAAGGAATCGGGTAATTGTAACAAATTCGTAGAACGAGGTACAAGCTCAGGAATTTTGATTATTCGCAGACCAACTATTCTCGAGGACCAGTACGAAAAGATTGAATGAGGTTCAGCCGTAGGAATATCGTAGACGTGAAAATATTTGAGCCTGGCTAGGCGTGGGGGGTGAGATTCTTCGAGGGGATGAAATCAGGCATAAAGCTTCCTAGGTAATAGGAGGATGTGATGTATAGTACATAAGCTGGCCATATACTGTACTATAGTATTCAGTTATACATACTATAGTGAATACACGGATTGATCTCTCTGGTGACGCAAGACCAGCTCTAGGTTGGCTGGTTGGTTCGATTTTCCCCAGGTCCTGTACCATCCCTTACTTACTTGGCCAACCCTCCAACCCTCCAACCCTCCAACCCTCCAAAGTTCCAACCTTCCATCCGGATTCGTTGCCGCTCGATCATCCTGTCTCGCTCCCACTCACCCCCTAACGCTCCCCTCCTACCCCAATTAGTGGGAACTTCAGCGACTCGACGTTTTCCTCTCGAGCCGGTAGTGACGTCGACGCTCTCGATTTCGCCCAAAGCCGACGCTAACGAGCACGTGGAGCTCACGTGGAAGATGACGGCGTCAACGACATCATCCCTAACTTCCAATCCGGGTCCTTAAACGGACCTCACAGTGCTACCGCCCTTACGGACTTAAAAATTCATGCCGGAAGACGGAGCTATTGGACTCTCAATTTATTTCTAGACCGAGGAGACTCGTGCTGCCACATTTAAAAGTATACTTGGCCATTTTTTTTTTTTTTTGTAATATTTTGGAATATCTAAAAAACAGTGGGGATTTTGGGTCAGTTTAACGACAGAGAGGTTTTATGTCATTTGTTTTTGGATTTTTGTTACTTTGACTTTTTTGTTTTCGAAATTTATTAATATTCATGGGATCCTGGTTTACTTTAAAAGTTTTCGGTACCTTGTTTTTCCTTTTTTGTTTTTTACTTCTTCTTCCTTCTCTTCTCTACGACGGCAATAAAATCCTTGTGCCCCAAGGCGGCGACTCTATAATCGCCGTATTAGTTTTCTTGAGGTTATCCTCATGTAATTTACAATTATAATGGATACCGTTTTGTTCGCTGTCAGTGAGTGGCCAAATTCGATGTATGATCGTAAATATTAATTATGACAGTGTTACCAAAACGATAGACCCCGTGGTGAGTAGGATGGTAGCCGGTACCAGAACTCGGCAGCCATGGTTCCTGTCCGAGGCGAAAGTTCGTTATGCCGGGTTCACACGAGAAATTATCATTCGTGATATTCCGGGCGGCTTCGCGTTTATTAGATTCTGGATATTTGGTAGTTAAACCAATCGCAGTTTCTTCCCATAATTAATGGCTGTCCGACCATAGAAATTATGGCCTCATTTCACATGTGGTTTCAACACATGTATTTGCCTACCGACTCCATACGCATCCTATATCTTATGAGTGTTATGACGAATGATTTTCGTAAGTGACTTTGAGTTATAATCTTGAGAAATATAAATTTTTTATATTCGCCAATTTCTCAAGAGCAATTTGCAATTATTTATTAAAATTTATCCACCTTCGAAGACTGAGACCAATTAATATTCGAAATATTAAAATTTCCAATCATGCTGTAAATTTTTAAATCGATATAACGATATCGCCCATCAGCTTCATCGAATCTAAAATAAATGTTAAATTTTTCTTTGGTACCGTTGGTACCACCGTTGGTTGATCCTTATAAGCCTTGGCGATTACAAAAAAATGTCATGACCAGAACCAAGCGCAGAATCGACATGGCAGCATTAAGAAGGAAAACAAGGTAGTCGCGAGTGTAAAGAAGGCATTGGAAATTGGTATTAAGGTGGATTCGCAATACAGCGACAGGATCAATTTCTTTCTTGATATACGGTACAGCGGCCAAAGATGAACTAGAGGTACCGTTACAGCCATATACGTTTGGACGTTATTACCCGAAAAAAAGCGTCGAGATGCATCGCGACGCCGGTGCAGATGCTTTTCGAATACAGAAGAGCCCAACAGTTGCCCACGGGTATATAGACGTACACAGTTAACAATTAACGAAGCGTAAAGTCCGTGAGCGACAGTCGCTTGTCGCAAAATGTGCGAGCGCCTTTGGAAAACACAATGGGCCTGTTAATGCCACAATCAAGAGTCATCACCTGTGTATCGGGCATGGCCTTATGGGGCCTTATGGGGCCTTATGAGGCCTTAGCCAGGGGCCTTACTGGATTGATGCCGAACATGCTCATAAATTATTGTTTTTGTCGCGAAAAGGACATGCGCACCGGCCGCCTAATTGAGTCGGCGATAAATTTATTTAATGTCTCCATTCTGGCGGTGGTGGTTCGTGGCCACGATGCGATGCTTATGCGACGTGTCGCGGTGCTGAGAATCGGGTCTGAGGGTTGTACGAATAATAGCCCTTAAGGGTCCGACGGGTTACGCCCGTCGACAGACATAGGGGAATAAATACGGCGAATAATTGTTTTCATAATAAGCATCCTTCAAAATTTTTTTAACACTTTTTTTTAACACTTTCTAGTGCAAGGGGATGAAATCAAAATTTGAATTTTTTCACGCCAATTTCACTTGCGCATCGTAACGTGCAAAATATTCATGCGAATGAACGGTGCGCCAATATTCTAGCGAGAGTACAGAGTAAGGGTGCAAAGGAATCTCAAACTCTCTTACACCTTCGACCCCCGCGCGTATAAAAATAATAATCTTTCGAAAAAAATATGAAACAACCCCCTTTGTCGATTTGCCGAAAAACACAAGCTTTATTTATCTATTAGACGATAGAGGATTGAGGGATGAAATGGGGTGAGTTCCGAATCAAATCGCAAGGATTAGCAGTAGCATATGCCAGGGATTGTAGAGGGGCCCCATGGGGGTTGCGGCCAGGGACGACCCCATCCCTTTCGGGCCCTTCCCCAATTACGGGCTCACCCTCGTTTTATTTTCCCCTCCCGCCCTCCCTCTCCTCTCTTTTTTGTGCACACTCACCCTCTTACACGGTGGCTCTCTCGGCTGGCACGAAAATCACCCCTCCGTTCAGTGAAACTACTTCATTACGCAGACAGCCGTGTTGACTTGTATTGTGCTGGCTGAAGAGGGTGCCCTTCAAATAATATCTGTGACGAATCGCTTGCACTTCTACTACCCTCTGGTAGCAGCGACTGTAGTAGTAATAGTGGTGTAGTGTACACACCGGCTACCTATATAACTATAGTAGGTACCAGCCCTGTATCAACCACCCCATAATCAGCGACATTCAACCACCCTTAAACTCTGAGCTATCTGGTACTTCTTACACTACGGTATATCTATATCGACTATTACATAGTTCCATAATGTTCATGCGTCCCACTGAGCATCCCTTAGGCACTGTTGCTCCCCACCTATTTCCTGGTTTCATGTCTATCTTGTACAGTAATAGGGAAGTGATATGATTGTACATGAATTCCGTAGATAATAGTGGATAATGCACTCTAACAATTACACGGGTTAACAATGATTTATAAGGGTCCTGGTATAAGGGTATCAATAAGGATCAGTCAAAGGAGTAATATTTTTCACTGTACTTTGGTAAAATTAATTAAAATTTTTTTTATTGTATCCAATGTTTATTTGTCATAGTTTCTATTTTTTTTTCTATTCATCAAAAGACGCGATTCCAGTCGCTTAGCCGTCCAGCGTGCAGGATCCAACGACAAGTAATAGAGCAAATAATGGGGCTCTTAGCCCAGGGCTGATAAATGCGTAGAGCATCCATCTAATAACGCTACCTAGACAACTAGTCGGGCGCGACTAAGTTCCAAATCAAACAGATTTTAATCTGACGTACAAACAAGGGTACTGAGAGTGTTTAAAGAATGCCCAGTGTTGTATGCATACGCGTGAGCTGCGCATGCGTGGACGGACTCTAAAGAAATCCCTCTTGTATCCCAGAGCATAAGTCAGAAAGGTACCAGGCTCGAGTTTAGGCAGCGACAACCCGGCGGCTTTAGGCGCTAATTTCAAAAGACGCTTATCGACTTTACTTTCTTTTTTTATTCTCTATCTCTTCCAAAATACATTCTCGCCTACGTGACTCTTAAACAGTGTAAACAAAGTCACGAACTACGACAGGGCCCCCCGAGAATCGTGACGTTACAGGGAAGAATGTGAAATTTTTTTTATTGGAACTTTAAACGGTTCCATGTAATTCGGTAAGGCCCAAAAATATTTATAGGGCGCGTCTTCATGGGAAAGAGCGACCGTGGCACCGCGAGGATCATGCACGTAAGGGCCAAAAAAAAAAAGAGTTCACGCACGTAAAGTAGCATGAAACCTTGGTGCGCGACTGTTGATTAATGATCGGCGCACACAATCAGAGCTCGGGTTAGGAGATTCAAGAGCAGATCATCAAAGCGGCGTTTAACGTCGCGTATTGCTTAATCATCGCCTCGCTATAAATCAGGCTTGAGCCGGGAGAGCCGCGTAGGTAACCACTTTCGAAAAGGAATACTTTTTAAAGGGCCCCGACTTGCATCTTTCCTGTGCATCGCAATGGGATATGGGCTGCTTCGCATGTAACGGCAGCATTCTCCGTGCACGTAGCTCGACGCACACGCAGCCTGAGCTCTTCCGGCGAGTGGCCTGGGTCCCGTGTTTGCCTTTTTAAATGATCATTTTTCAACTACCGTATACGAGAAAAGTCAAGGTCCCCTTTTCTCTACATGGAATTTAGGTCCAGGACGTTTCGGATATATTTTCCAAAATTTTACAGACCGATCCAAAAACCTACTTTCTCAGTCCTTCCCCGTCCTCTCTCTCTCTCTCTCTCTCTCTCTCTCTCTCTCTCTCTCGGAATTGACGAATGATTTTTTATACAAAAAATCGACGCCAATTCCTGGCGAAAAGCGTTGAAGAGGTCAAAGGTCGTTTTGCCCAAAAGTCACGAAGCACGTACGTGCACCTAAAAATTGGACTCAGCCTCCGGGCCTCCGGTCCAGAGCTTCAAAACCCAGAGTCAGTCCCATCGGACGGGCCCCGTCCCTGGGAGCCCAAGACGAGAAGTCCCTAACAAGAGAAGCTAACGAAGAGCACGCCTTCATCAGCTCCCGAAGAACGCACAGCGGAGTTCGCGTTCACGTAATACACAAGACACTCGCAGCATCCCATACGTAGAGATTGATCGTGAGTCTGTATCTCTGAGCCGCAACACGAGCTCTCGGCACAAAGTCGTTAGAGCCTTTATCCTCGATGGAATTAAGATGTAAGTTGCGCGCAACTCGCGCGCGGATCTCGCGCGCCGCGCCGCCTCTCAGCATCTTCCTATATTAATCATATACTTATACACGGGAAGCATAGAGGTCGCAGGGACCGACAGTCACGTATGGAATTGTCAGCAATTATGCCGCGTTTCTAACCCGCGTCCAAACCATTATGCACCTGCAGCGACCGACCGTTTCAATGCACCCTGATTACCTCTGCATTGGATGCACGGGACTCGGCTGATCTGTGGATTGAGCCACCAATCGGATCCTTGCTGATCATCCTGACGATGATGACGATGATTACGATGATACATCATAGTGCATGGACTACGACGATTTTTTTTTTTTTTCTTAAAACAAGAAAAAAAAGTGGTAACACTGAGAAAATTATGCTATCAGTGATTTCTTAAGAATTTTTCGAAAAAAGTTAAACCCCTGAAACGACTGCTGGTTCTCATGATTCTTTCTATTTTTTTTTTTTGATCTTTTGCCACTGCCGCCTCCCCTCCACTGGTATCGCCGTTCTATCATCTATATCCCAAGGACCACGCAGCTTCTCTAATACGTCTCCCGTGGATAGAGAGCCTCTATGCGCCGGCTCCTAGAGAACTAGAGAGCCATTACCTTCGGCTACGTTCAAAGAGCTTCCGAATAAACCAACAATTGAGCTCGTGTGCCATTAAATGTATCATTACGCGCGGCGGCGATGCGTAGATAAGACAAGATGGCGCTCGGTCAGCCGTGGGCAGCAGTGCCGGCCATCGGCTAACGCGAATCCCGACTGTGAGGACTGTGAGATCAGGAGGAAGCGAAGCGCCGTTCGATTTTTCGTGGCTGGTCGGCCCGACGGACGCAGCTCAAAGAGCTCCCGTTGAGAGGAGCAAGCTTCAGATGTCGGATAAAGCCTGACAATTTTTTTGGTAGCCTTTAGCCACATACTCATACTCGTACACGTGCCTGAAAACGTAACGCAGATTTCACAGCCTCCTACAGGTGGTCCACATACGAGCGTATGTGGGATGTGACTGAAAATTAACAAATTTTATACCTAGTGACATTTGATTTTTTGAGTTATCTGACAATGAGTAATTTATTCTGTAAATGGATCCTACGCATGCGTCGATTGATAGGTAAAGGTAGATCCGAGAAGATGCTGGAGACGGAACCGGGAGGGGGGTGCAGGGTTCATTCACTTTCTTAGCCCAAGTGGAATCGGGTAAAGGAAGGAACAAAGGACAATGGCACAGTGGCCCGCTATGTTCCTGGCGTTGGTAAGCGTGCCCACACCAGGACCCAGCCGATCCTGTCGGAGGACTTCCCGGGGCGCCCCGGTCCCGGAAAGAGATAAGAGACGTCGGCGTCTTTGTGGCGGTGCCCGCAGGAGAGCGACGCCCGATCTCCAGTCCCGAATCCGATTTCAATCCGATCAGATCGTTCTCAGAGTCATCCCAGGCAGCAGAAGCAGGACGATCGTCATTGGCTCCAGCATCGGATGAGAAATCCTCAAAAGGATAATCACTATCAAGCATCCTGGTCCAGGAGGATCTTTATTAAAAAATTTATCAAACTTTTCGTCCTTTTTCACAAAATCCCCTCACTCGGCTACAGCACTTTCAAAAGTCACGATGACTCGGTGTGCGCGAGCTTGTCCAAGATGCTGGACCAACTGGTCCCGGTGTCCTCTCAGGTATTAAGGTACCGTCCACAAGCGACATCTTCGCGTGTCATCCTTCAGGACTTCCGAGCGCATCCTGAAGACGTCACTTGAATACCTGGTGACAGGAACAAGGACCAGGACGCATTTTGTATCTATACACTTATCTATATATATATATATATATATATATATATATATATATATATACACATAGTACACACTGACTGCATGTACAATACGTAACCGTATAGCCTACCTGAGCTTACAGCCTCTTCCTTTATTTTTTCTTCTTCCTGAGGGACGCAAGTGGATGCGCGTAGCTGCACCTAATAGCTACCAAGACTCCCATACAGTATTACTCGGCAAATTCTTCAGCAGATCCTTCTCATTGGATCCTCACGAATCTCCCGTAGGCATCGCTATGTCCTTCCGCGCAACCGTATTCTACCATCGAGCAATTCATATAGCCAGGCAGAGGATGCGTCTTTATTCTCATCTCGACTCGCTGAACCTTGACCCTTTTTTTTATCTCTTCCGAGCATCCTGCCTTCTCCGTCACTTTCGTCATCTAACGGTATACTTATTTAATTCTCAATAATTTTCCAATCGAATTTTGTATTATTACTCCCATTGATAAAATTTTTCAAAATATTTTTTTTTTCAATGAAAATGAAGTAAAAATCAAACTCAAAGTGCACTCGTCCCTTCCTCATAATGTAACAGCTCTGACATTAAGTGACACCTAAATTATCTACCCACACGTACTGCGTTACGACACGCAATATACCGCGCCTGTAATTGACGCAATTTCGTGTGTCATTATGCCTGTTCCGGTCCGCCATCTTTCCTCGATGCTACCAATTACCGATAGTACCTTCCGAGAAGGTCAGTGCAAAAAAGTATGGTTGCGTCTTACCGTCTTTTCGGAAGGAGGTCCTCCTCTCTGTCCTCGCAGCATCCCTGACACGCAACGTCGATTCCGACGATTTTTCTCTCAAAACGATTCGACCGAACGATTTTACCTGAAATCGACAATTACGCGCCGGTAAGCTTACAACAGTTCTGTTTCATCTTCTTCGTACACACACGTATCACCTGCATCACTTAACATATGGTCCATACTCCGTACTACATAGTTGCATATCAACCCCCATAAAAGACAGGTACAAAAGGTCCTGTGCGTATCCTGCCATCAATACTGCACCCTCTGACAACTCTGCTAGACTCTACCAAGGCTCTGACCCTCCTGTCAGGATCCTCGCGAGCTCGAATATTTAGTGATCCCGGCCCGGGGCGTTCACAACTGCACACGTGGTGCATCGGCTACGAGCCTTAACTAATACACGAGCAGAACGCGGGACACAGTGACGTATGGGCTTCGGTAAATAAACTATTAATATTATGGTAATGTCATGCATTCCTATCCATATTGGCTGCTCGCGCACGTTGGCGCCTACACGGACTTCGCCACCCCCCGCCACCCACCCTTACGAAGATTTACAAGCCGTAGAACAAATACGTAAATTACACCGGTGAGCTAATGGAGGGTACAGCGGTATCGGGACACTGGCGAAAGGTTCCTTTACACTTTGACAGGACTGCGGCCATATTGACATTTCGACACCCTCGCGTGTCCGGACCACGTGACAGCCTCGTCAGTTAATCTTTGCGGTATCGATTACGACCTATTTTTCTTCGACATGTTGGAAGGTGGGGATAATCTTTTTCTCTTTTTAAAAATTATTTTCACTTTTTTTCCAACGCACCTGGAAAATCTATATTTCACGTCGACAAGTGTTTCACGGGTACCAACCCGAAGTCTATACTGTGTAGAAGTTTAAACGTGATGAGATGCGAGGCAATCAATGCGCCATCAACTCGCCTCGATTTACGGCTACGTCGTCACGAGGTTATCCGGTGCGCCAGGTTGCCAGCCTGGTTGCTATCCAGTATTTCAGTGTGTCCGTATGGTTGGCAGCCTGGTTGCTTTCTCAGGCTGACTGTCCGTCGAACTGTCTGTGGCTGCTATAGCTACAGCCTGTATAGTATATATAAGTATGCATTAGCTAGAGGCCGGTAGGTTGGTAGACTCTGCCCATAGTGGATTCGTTATGTTGGGCTTGACTTGAAGTTCGCCTGTTGGGTTGGTCGGCCTGACCGGATCGCCTCTCATTCTCAACTTGGCTCGACTGGCCAAAGGCTATATCCACACGAAGTATTATTTCAATTTACTACCCTATATTCTTATACCCTTGCAGGGGTACCAGCCCGAGCAGCCCGAGCAGCCCGTCGAAGACCTAGCCTAACCCCACCACGCGCCTATAACTCATCCTTCCACGATTCATTTACATTTTTCTAATACTCCGGAAAGACTTGCTTGATTTACGTCAAGCCAGGCCCTTTGAGCTATTATCGCGTGGTTGGTTGCACTTACTATGTATGCACTCTGGCCCTTGACCCTTTACACGGGTCTCTTGGTCTTTTGTTTTTGCCCGACGGAGAAGTGAAATTTATTAACGAAATTTCAATTTATTAAATACACCAGTTTTTATCATTACCCTACGCGAATTGGTCCAGCGTGGCGGATGTTGCGTATGCCGAAGGAAGATGAAGGGTGAAAAGAAAATCTGTTTGAGTGTAATTGAAAGAATGGCGAACAAAGCTGCAGGAGGCGATTACCGGTAATTTATGTGTATAGAGTTCGAAGGAGAGGAGAAAAAAGAATGGCGGATAGTCATTTAAAGCAATACTCCATAAAGTACGGTATCCATATAAACATCAATTTTGCGATGCGCGCTCCGCTGCGCCATAGTAAAAAGCGCAAGAGGACGTCGTAAAAGTGTCCGTGTGTGTAACTTGGGGTTTAGTTATGGGGGGCATGGAAACTGCCCACGCCGAGTTACCCCGGTTCTGTATGAGTGTCCGGTAATGATAGAGCGTGGGCTACGTGAACCTAACCTAACATTGCGACAAATGGCTATCAAAGCGAAGTAAGTAGAAGCGGCATTGAGCCAAGTAGCCAAAATGGGATTCGTTAGCTGTGAAGATATTGGCGGGACGTCGGGCGTCGGGACGTTTAGAATTTCCTGTAGCGAAGGAGGAACCACATTAGGTGCGCATGGTCTGTTTCGAATAACTTCTACGGTGGCGCCCTCGACGCGTGAATAACTAACCTTTGCCCTCGGAATGGGACTCTGCGTGGGTGGCTTGCATTTCTTGCATGACTGCCCGCCGGCACTGCCGCTGGAAACTGTGAACCCCCCTTTGGTAATTATTGCTTTGACGTTTCATCTTTTTCCTCTTTTTTTTTTTTTTTCTTTTTTCTATTACTTGCGCGCTAGTTCCTTTCTGTCTGCGTCGTAATTTTCGTCGATATCAAAAATGCTGAATTTACGTGAATTTATCGGGCGCCGGTTCGAGGGACATTTTTTTATACGTACAACAAGTGTGCCACTGCGAAGGTTTTTTTTTTCTTAAATAAAAAAAAAGGCAGTTCTTGTTCCAGTTTAGGAGCGACGAGCATACACGGTGTATCGTGCCTCGTGTGTCGGGTGGAGATCCAAAAATAAATGAAGGCACCGAGGGTGAAATTAAATAAGCAGTAAATTGTATTGGTGGGGTAGGCGCCGGTGCAAAAAATAAAAATGGAAAAGAAATTGCCTAAAAAAAGGTACAAGAACAGAAACACACAGTTACTCGTCAGGCAGATAAGACACGAGAGCGTGGAAGCCAAGGGTGGCCATTAAAATTTTTATAACCCGCTTTAATGCATTTTAATTATCAGTCCCGCGGACCTCGAGCGGTGCATCTCAAAGATGCATTTTGCACTGAATACACGTATCCCGTATACGGGGTCCCATACGAATGTCACTGCGAGACACGTGGATCCTTTTTTTATCACAATAAAAGATGGTCATCAGTCAAGAAAAAACTATAAAATCATCCCCC
>NW_014334134.1:46668-49047 GCF_000341935.2 Cephus cinctus | reverse complement strand
CGCCCCGCCCCAAAATTGGCCACTTGTCTTGCAAATAACTGCATGCGGCCCTGCAGTAGGATGGGCAACGCAAAGAGTATGATTTACTTGTACACGCCGTCCCAGGTGCCGGTACCCACGTATGGAGGCCTGGAACAGCCTATAATCAGTGGGAGTAGTTATTATTTTGTAAAGACCGGTAGCCACGTGAAGCGCGGCTCTCTATGCGCTAATGGACTTTCAAGAATATCCCAATGAGATTAATCAATTCCCACCACGCATTCACGCACAGCAGCAGCTCTATAAAAGAGAGATAAAATTGAGGAGAATTATACGAAAATACCAAACACTTTATTTTACATTCGCAAAACAGTAATAAAAAATCAATCAAATAAATAAACTCCTATATATATAGATATATCCGTGATTAGCATTCCTAGTATATTGGTAGTATGAAATCATCGTTCGATTCTGCCGGTTTTCGCATGAGCTCGCGAATAACTTTTCTATCGTATCATATGTTAGATATATATATGTATATATAGACACGCATGCTAGACGCTAACGAACCAAACCGAACCGAACGGAACCGCAAGAATTCATTGCCGATCGACCGTAATTCGTTTCGTCAAGCAGCGACAACACTGAGCGCCGCCAGCCGGATGAATTACGATACCAAGTTTGCCTCTCGCGTTCCATAAATATTTACGCTTGGAGCGACGAGCTCGTTTGCCATTTAAATCCGCCACGAGAGACACCTGCACAGCATCCTTTATCGCCAATGGATATACGAATTAATCGGCGAGAGTCAGAACCGCTTTTGACGGAAGGCGCGTTTTCACGGGGGACGATTTTACCGAGTTATACTCGATCGCGCGGAAAACTTCAAAAAGAATGAAGCCACGTGATTGGCCAATTCAATTTTAATCCCTTGCGGTCCAAACGTCAGGCACATTTAATACAGGATACATGTACCAGCGAGCGTATGATACGCGGTACAAGAATTAATAACGTATACCAAAATGCATGAAATTTTTAGTAATTTTTGTGAAGTTATATTTTGGAATTTTTAAAATTTATTCAACAATAACCTCCTAGTATACATTGTGTTGCGAATTTATATAAATTTTCCTCAAGGCTATAAGAAGCCTAATTATAAAACAGCATTGTGTTCCCAAAGACACTTTTATTGAATCCAAGATGACTTTATTAATTTACACCTGTCTAAGGTGCGACTATATATTTTGTAGGACGCGTGTAGACAAATAGCATAGATTAACATTAATACGTGCTCGGTCTAATCAACGAGCAGCCACCATACGTTATACCTATGTACAGTGTCACACAAATCATTTTGAAAAATAATCTAAGAATGTGAAAAACCGATATTTTAGATAATAAAATTTTTAAATAATATTCCTACTCCACTGGACGTCACTGGTGCATCTTAGTGATTTTATGTCCTCCGACAAGTGCATAGGGTCAACTAAGATAAAACGATGCACATCCATGTAGAGGTCTATGAGCCGTAACGAAGGAAGCAGGTGCACTCGGAAAGCCGCTGAGAAAATGCTAAGAAAATGATGGTAAAAAGGGAAGAAGTGCAATCGGGTGCGTCCGCGAAAGATCGGCAGCCATCTGTGATCAAACGAACGACGCCGCGCAAAAACGGCGCCGAGCGCCGAACGCTCCTCGACCAATCGCCGAGCATCACGAAGAATTCCATCGACATTCGGCCTCTTTGTGCCGGCCATTCGCCGCGCTACTACCTTCCCCATGCATGCGCTGTGTCCCATATGTCGATATAGTATAGTATAGAGATAGCGATGCATATACTGTACTACACTGTGTATACATATATATATATATATATATACTATACATTGACAATTTAGAATCTCATAATGCACGTAGTTCCTGGTAGGACCCTCATAATAGTCATAATATATATAAAACGATATATTGACCACGTGTGTTCTCAAAGTGCATTGTTTATGCAGTTCTCGGTAGTGCATCGGATTCTATGCACTTTGAAAGAAGCACTGCAGCTCTCGTCCACGTCAGAATCGACCGTATAAAGACTGCCGATATAATTGTTCTTTAATTTTATCGTTCCCGTGAAAAAGGGTTGTAGCACCGTGGGTTCTCAGCCCTTAACAAGAAGTCCGCCCCGTGCGATGTCGACTGGGACTGTCCGGTTGGTCCAGCGACTCGGCTGCTGCACCGGCGCAGTCGCCGCGATCCCAGAACTTTTTTCCTTGCTGCACAAATTGGACGATCGCTTTGGAACTTTAAACGCTTCACGTGGGACACATCGATGTAATTGAAGGTACGTGGGAATCTTTGGGTTTGCGATTGAATTCCGAGGAATTAGACTCGAGATTAGAGGGGTGGGTGGGG
>NW_014334134.1:3245-46466 GCF_000341935.2 Cephus cinctus | reverse complement strand
GGGGGATCCTAAAAAGAAGGGGGGAACGATGTCTTTATATTAATTAGGGCAATTAACGTGAATATTTTGGAATTTTGATACAGCTAATAATAATTGAGACGAATCTTGGTGTCTTAATGAAAAAAATTTTTGAAAACAAGTTTTAATAATGTCTTATTTAGTAGCGATAGCGACGAGTCATGTGTTTTTTTTTAAGTGAATTATCAGTGAGTTGTGTTTGATCGTTTATGGTAACGGGATTTCATCGAGAGGTGGATAATTAATTAATTAATTAAAATAGTCATTAGTATTCTTGTAATATCGCAGAACCTTGTACTCGCGTAAAACGTTTAGATGCATGAAATATGCATTTTACGTGATAGCGATATCGTGACTTGGAGGTTGTAAGATGATTGTGAATAAGAAAAAAAAAAAAGATTAGGCATCAAAACAGGAGCTTATTTTTAATATTTAACAGGTTTTTCACAATTTACGTCACACTCGGGCGTAACATGCCGTCTGCCTATGGAACGTATAATGCGTTGATGGGTAATAAGGCCCCAGGGCTACTGTATACTTACATCTTCACCTCACAGCAGGAAGCGCGTTGGGGACTGATCGTAAATAAATAATTAAATTCGGGGCCTGATGCCCAATTCTGTGTCCGGAATACGGAAAGCAGATACCTCTATGTATCTCTATATATAAGAGTATCAATAAACAATTTAACGTGTTTAGGAGCCAAACTAAAATTTCCACTTTATTCAGATTTCTAACGAGCCCAACAAATTCTTAAGGATAGTTCGCTGTTGTGATGCATTAACCCTACGAGCCAATTTCGAAATACAGAAAGGTCCCTCCAGACATTCATCCCCGTAGTTGGGGGTATCAGCTTGCATGGGTGAGACCCCCCCAAAAAAAAAAAAAAAAAAAAATCTCCACGATCCCAAAGCAGGGATTTCGGGGAAAAAAAAAAAAAAAAAAAAAACCCCCCCCCCCCCAAAAAAAAAAAAAAAAAAAAAACATCTCCACGATCCCAAAGCAGGGAAAGCAAGGGGGGGGAAGACACATGTGTATACGAATCGGAGGTATGAATGAAGCGGCGCCTGTGGTTTTTGCTCGAAGAAAAACCGAAACGCAAGAAAGCCAGCTATTTATCAATGAGCAAGGCCCACAACGTCGGACCCCGCAAGAGCCACCGGGCCATCACGAACTAGGGTGCCAGGACTCTCTACGAGTGCAGAGCGCTGCGCTTCCGTGGGCATGAGTACGTTTTTGCTGAAGCTGGGCGCCAGAAAAAAAAATAAAAAAAAAAATGAAAGACAGTGATTAATAAATAAATAAATAATTGCCAACCGCCGAGTCAGAAAACTGAAACTGAACTCGAACAGGCCGCGATTGTTGATCCGTTTCATTAGCACGTTTAGTCGAGCGTTGATCCGTGATGCTTGTTTCGACGCTTTTCTGGCACGTGCAATTAATCACGTGTGCGCGCCAGAGCGCAGGGCCACAGAAGTCCAGGAGATGGACTTTTTTGCATCCAGCATCCTTTTTCTTTCCGGTACCTCCCTGTACCATTCGTTTACTCGCCAAGGAATTTATTACTAACGACTTGACATTAGCTACCGTCGTTCGTGCGGAAACTAAGGGTGTCCGGGTATAACTTAGTAACCGGAACACAGATAAATTGTAGGAAGAACAATGATTTTCTTGTACAAAGAAAAGCCGGATTAAAATCATCCGCCAGCCTTGTATACCGTGTACCTTATTAATCCGGGTATATATTTCCAAAGTGCATTGTGGTACTTTTGGATGAACAATAAATTGCACAATTTAATGCAGTTGCAAATCGCGCCCCTGATGACTTAATCAAAATGTCTTTGAGACTCTGGCTGTTTGTGGGCTTACGCACTGTCCAATTGGGACTCGTATAATTCTTGCGTGCGAATAGATACGCGCGTGCGTATCAGTGCGGAATCAAGATTTACGTTCTCTTATCTGACCGAACGAGTTTCCCGTCTGGTAATGGTAATTGCATTAAATTTATTTTACTTTTGCTTGTCTCTTTTCTTTTTTTTTTTCCTTATTCAGAAGCTGCACCGTGTAGTTGGGTACACGATGCTACCATAGGCCCATCAATTATCTGCAATTACAGCAACTCTCGCTGGTCCGGTCGAATTGCTTAATTTTTTAAGAAAAAAAAAATTTGAAAATATTTTACACTTCTCGTACGATCCACGTGGCAGATAATAGCGATAAGAATATATTTACGGCTAGAACGAATATCAAGCGGGTCTCTCTCGACGAGATCACTGTCTACGTTCAAAGGCCCAGTTTTTGGGCCAGCCTTCCACTCTACGAGCATCACGATTTTATCGTGCCTTACGAGTAATGGAGTCCCTTGGATGCCCCCGTGAATACGCGTCATGAATTCTAAAGGATAAAACGCGTGAACGTCCGCCTTGATTTCCCTCGAGTGTGGGAAAGACGTCGTTTAGAAGAGCATTAAGAGGGTTCACTCTTTTTTACAATCTCCCATAACGCTCCATATCGACATTACGACCTTGCAAAAATCTCCAGCATCAATTTCACAAATATTCAATAATTCAATTTACCGACAACTATCGGGAATCATACACTTAACAAAAAGACTTGCATATTTTTGAATACGAATAAAATGCCATTCCCACGTAAATTTTATCATACGGTTGACGCAAAGAGGAATATAAACGCAGGGTGAAAAAAAATAAAAAGGAAATTATATGGGGAATAAAGAAAGACAATGGCGAGCACGGTCGGAATTGTCATGAAGAAGATAAAAAAAAATGTCCAAGCGGGCGAAAACTTTTAATGGATATAATACAGCACGGTCCGCCATTACCATAAAGCCCGAATTTTTATGAGAAGTGGTCGCAGGTAGTACCAACGTGTCGCGTCCAAAAACGCGGGTAGTCCTCGGGACTGATATCCCGTGGCGTTCTTGGTCGTTATCAAAATTCCGTGACAATGGCCACACATCAACCAGCGCCCCCTACCCCATGGATCTGATGGTGGTTGCATTTACGCGGAACGCTCCGGCAGTTGGCTCCCCTGGAGAAGTTCCATGGTGAGTGTCGCCAGTTATCCAGTCAGCTGAGTGTAGTTAGGTTGGTAGCTACTTAAGCGTCTACACCATAGCTTTAAGAAATTTTCCTTTCATGTTACCCGTCACCAAATCGTCTTGAAAATAATCATAAACATATCAGCTTTATGGGGATCCCACGTGTAAAGTGCACTCTCTATGGAATCTACTTGCATGGTGCATCGCCATGGGAATTCGAAAATACGCGACGACGCCGCTTGCGCTTTATGGTGCTTCACATGGAAAAACTTTGATTTTATCTCGGCCCCCTTAAACTTTCGGCCGACACGAAGGGATGCTCAATTTAATTATACAACGAGAACGTCTAATGGGATTTCACACGGGGATGTTCGTCAGTACGATAACAAGTGGAAATTTGTCCTATATAATTAACGATACGGTAGGAATAATCATTAAAAGTCTCATTGATAAATAATGATTGAATATAATGACGGAGTAATCATTTCGACGATTCATAAGTACCATGTAAAAATAAGATATAGATAATGCAAATTGGATTTATTAAAAACGCAGCGACGGAATCATCATAGTCAGTGACTCCGACTCGATGATAGGTCAATGACTTTATAATAATTATATTCAGAACTTATCTACTAACCAACTACCGTTTTGAATGTCAGCGAAAAGTTCACACCGAATGATGATTTTATAGTCGTCAGTAGAGTGACGCGGGACAGTTTCTTTTTTTGGTTTAATCTTTTCGAAAAAAAAAAAAAATGCTTAAAACCAGTTTCCAGCGACTTTGCCACGAACGCGTAACGACGATTGGATCGTTTATAAGCAAGATCAGCGATGAGGTCGATGAGGTCGTAACGATGCCTAACGACGTATCGGTTAAATAATTACAGTTTTAAAAAATTCAATCAAACGTCTCTGACGACGGTAATAAAATATTTTTCATTCGTTTAATCTCACTGAACTTGTCATCTCATTGCGTATGCAACGAATGTCAGATATTTTTTTATCATGATCATGATTACCTATAAGATACTTGTCTTACACTTTATTGGCACAGTTTGCATATATACAAATCAGGTTGCACTTAATAGCCTGTCCGGTCGCACTTTTGATAAGTGTGCCAGGATCTAACTCATGCGCATCCACGTGGGACACGTGCACGACAAGGAGTTGGTGCACGTGGAAGGAAGAAGGAAGGCGTGGGTTAAGGTAGCAGTTAATTATCAGCGATAGAGTCATTAAGCACTGACCAGTCTCTATAGACAGGTCGGCCTTTTACCAATGTTGAACTCATCGCAGTTAGTTGGATGCTGACGATCAGCTACCGGACCACGCGTCTCTCTGCAGGATGCAATTCAGGACTCTGCAGGACTCTTGGCACGTTGCACTTTCTCGATGCACCGAATCCACTTGCCTTTGATACCTGACACAAAAATTGACAGATTTTGGAAAGAGAAAATTTTTTTTTAAAAATACACGATTATGAATTTAATTAATAGAAAAGAGAAATCTGCATCTCTGACACTTGGTCCTGTCATCTCATTGCCAAAATATGTTGGGAAAGTTTGTGTTTTGCCAGGTTGACATTGTTGTGCGAACTGTCAACCGGCTCAGGAATCATTGGGAAGCCTCTGCATTGTCGTCCTTGTGCTTCGCCGGAAGTGCAGTTTGCGTCATTGGATCCTGAAAGAGAAGCGGCGGCTCAAAGGGAAGCGTGTCCTTTCGGGGGGCTGGACTGGACCACTTCTCTTCTCGGCTTCTCAAATATCCTTTCTTAAGTAATCCTTGATGGGGAAAGACGACCTAACGCGCCACGCGATTCTTCAGGACTCTTAAGCGTTTGGTCCTGCTGCGCCAGGATACGCCTTTCCTATGCACGTTGCACTGCTGCAACGAAACTGGAGAGCTCGATGCACTCTCAAAGGATACAGCCACGTATCCGTCCTGGTTGAGGTGAAAGAAAAATGTTCTTTTATAAATATAACAAAAATTCTTTCTCTCCGAGAATACTACTCTTGACAGCCAACTCGAAATTTTTTTTTTCATACAGTTTCTTAAAAATTGTCTAATATAATTTTAAAGGCAAATAAAAGCTCACTAATTCACCTGGCACTTACATAAATGATAATTTTAAATAGTAATATACTTATTAATTGTTTAAACAAGACAAATATTACGAGCCCAACAATTTTCGAAATATTCCACTTACCGTATACACAGCGTGTTCACACTTTTAGTGCCAATTAACACCAGAGTACCGATACAGTTCCCATATCTTCGGAACATTGAAATAATACAAATAAACGCGTGCACGCGTGATAAAGCATCCCGTGAAAAATCGAACTTATATTATGTAACTGTAAAGAAATAATATTACGAGCAAAGATAACGTATAAATAATGACTAAAGAGCTGCGTTATTGACTTTCGAAAATTCCCGAGATTATTTACGCGGGAAATTTGACTTCGATATTTGTCGGAAGCGCCCCGAAGCGTGAAACCCAACTCGTGGCCAAAACCAAGCACAGCATCGTTCAGCTATACTATATTGTTTCGGTAAACACGGTAACAAGGGCGTAGGAGCTACCGGTGTTAACAATGTGTATTCGTGGCGGAGGGGCGTCATTCACTCGTGGAAGAGAACGAAGGAGAAATACGTAGAGAGAGACTAAGATTGCCTGGATATATACCTATATACGTCTGTGACCCAGCAGAATAGAAAGAAAGAGGGGAGAGTCGGTCTTCCGCATAAAGTAAAGCAGACACACCGCACCCTGACGTCTATGTAAACATCAGAGGGCAGATACATAGTAGATATATATATATATTCAAACAGATATATGACATATGTGAATCCATGTGTGAACGAACACTCGTACGGGTCCTTACTGGTGACACCAACTTGATACACTATAAGAGACACCCACAGTGTGTCGGCATCTTCTGATCTTCGACAATGTATCGCGTTTCCATTGGGTAAACAAAAAAATATATTTTTGGCACATCCAAGCTTCGCCGTTTAACGTCGTGCACGCGCCTGTCTACTCGAGTTACCATCGTTACGGTCGGTATTATTATTGCCAGCGATACAGTGCCATCTGTCATTTTTCTCATGCGACGGATTGAACGAGACATTTTTTTGTAACTAGTGTTTACGTAAGAGGGACTTACGTCTTTGACGCACTTGGTAACGAGATATGCAGATACTGTAGGTAAATTATTTCGTTCCTCGTTGTGTCTGATTTTTGGGGGGAATTGTGTAATTTTTTGTATTTTGAACGACCGAAAAGCGAAGCCAGTGCGAAAAGAGTCCAACAGTTTCCCAGTAGAGTAGATAATGTAAAGTGGTTATGGTCTATATCCCAGTCCATTGCGATCCCGCTTAACGATAAAAAGCGGAAGCTCAAATAAATCGCTCGTACGCCGGATGTGCAGCGCTCTGACTTAACTCGTAACAAGAGTAATGAGAATTTAGATTCGAGTAGCAATAGATAGGCATTGATATGGGAAAATTAATGGACGAGTGAAAAGCGAGTGAAAGGAATAAATAAAAAGTAGAGGAAGCTTGGTGATAAAATTAAAAACGCACCGCAGACGTGGAACTTCCTCTTTTTCTTTTCCTTTTCATATGCAGTATATTCCAGATTTGTTTGAAACTTTGGATTCTCCAGTCTACTTTCCGACTTGCACATCCTCTCTGCGCATTGTCCTCGTTTTCTGGATACGCAAGACGTTGGCGACACGTGAAGAAGACGAATGGCATCGCATGCAACGATCCCCCATTATGCATTCGCATGGCTCAGAAAGCGACGTTATCCGACATTATCCGAAGTCAGGTAGGACGTAGCCACCTATCGGGAAAACACACGCACTACTTTCCAGACGGCTGGAGATAGAGTTTATTATTATTTAATATTATTTTCTTTCGTGTCACTGCTTATCAGACTGATGATCTTGCGTAATGGTATGCTTGACGTATCATGTTATTATTTTATACTTTAATAACGAGCTGGTACGTGAAAGTACGTAATACACGTTCGAAGTGTCGTCGAGTCGTTCGTCACGCATGCGCGTAGGAGTTAAAGGACGGAAAAAAGAAAATGGCTCTTACGCAGTGAATACGTGTCGAATCCATTGAAAATCTAAGCAATCGAAACGGACGAATCTAAGAGATCCGAAAAGTGTCTGTTCCTCTGAGGAATTATAATTTACCTAACCTAGCCTAATGTGAATCGTTATAAATACATACAGTGATCTGACTTACTTAACTGATCATATGGAAATCCAGGTTACGTGCTGCCCATCATGCGTAAAGTGTTCACCGGTATTCCACACCTATAAACGGCCAATAAATTTACGTCATTCAATTCATTCCCAGGCCATTCGATATCTAATCGTATAGGTCGTGTCTGTCACTTTTACGTTCACCGTGCGAAATGAATTAGCCAATGGGATATGTCATGGGAGTGGCATCTTTATTGAAGCAGAAGTAAAAAGTGTAATACAAAGTCAGAATTGTGCGGATCGTGAATAAAATAAATGGATCGAAAGTGCATAAAAGGGTACGGAGAAGAAGGAGAGAGACGAGGGAAGATACGTATTACAGAAAAAGATAAAAGATATGGGAGAGCAGCTCGACCAACTCGAAGATCGTATCAATACGAAGTGCTTCAACCAGACTCCCGATGAGGTAGCAATGTAGCATCGATACTATCATGGCGTTTCTTCTTGGGGCCCCGTATGTCGTCGACTCGTCAAGGCCCCCTGATTGCAGGATGGACAATGTGCAATGTAAGTAGATATCTATAGGTATATACACCGTAACGATGTGCAACGTAGAACTGAGTATCGGGCACCTGAGCAGGCTACCGTCTTAAACGGAAAGAATTGCTGGATGAATTATTGTAGGAGAATGCCACGGGCGACGCATGGTGAAGTGGAGGGAAGGGGAGGAGGCATTATGAGATTTTGAATTTTTCTCATGGACGGTAAATACTTTTCGATGTAAGATGAGAAAATAATAAAAACTGAAAAAGGAAATGGATTAAATCTGTATGTAGGGTTACGAAATTTCGGGTGCTCACGATCAGTGCTCCTTAGGCTTCTCGCTTAGATACCTTGCTTACGTATAGCGTGCCTAATATTGTATATATTAAATGGCGGAAATGTATATCACTCATGGGAATAGGATGGGATCTTTATGAAATTCCCATAGAGAATCATGCTGAGATACATATGTATACGCATAACGAAAAATTATACAGTATAATATAAAACACTAAAGGCATGGACCCTAATTCTAAGTGACTAATTGTTTTACTATGAGCCAACGATACTCACAGCTCTTACATAATTCAGATTTATAATAATGGGTCCTTCCTGCTTTTTGGGCCGTAGCGTTCGTCGATTTTTAGTAGATATTTAGGTAAGGGCCAACAAATAAAACAAAAAGACAAAAGAAACCAGAAAACATTTGCTGGTTCGTGCTCAACGAGCGAGACGCAAAACACGTGTCTGATCTCGTTTAATATTAAGTAGACTGCGTTAGGCCCATAGGCATTTGGGTCCCAGGGTCTTAAGTCCCAGACGGAGTAATGTATGTAATCAGCGAATGCACTTGTTACAGTTTCAGCTTGATATTTGCAGACAATCGACGGGGTCTGATCTGGCTCCGGAAGTTGGAGAGATACTCGCACTCTCGGATCAGATAGGTTAGTTAAAGGGTACGGACCCAAAAGGGGGGCCCGAATGGGGCCAATGCCATTATTACTACAGAAGTTAACAAGAGTTTAAGCAGTTGGCAGACGAAAAAGAAAGGATCGGTACATATATACAGTCCCAAAGAAAGGCCCACATGAGAGAGTCCCCCCCACCATTCCAGTTTCACGATCCCTATCGTTCTATTTGCCGATTCCGTTTCCGGCATCGTCATTCCGGCTTGTTTCGCTTTCCGGGCCAGACTCTGACAGATTTAAAGAATTGTTATTTAACTCACTCGAGAAGATCCGACCTCTGCACTGTACCTACCTATTGCATTATCTACCATCCTGGGAATACGAGCCTGTACAATTCCCTTTACAGTTAGCTCTATACAGGTAGTTTCAAAAAATACTTCTCATAAAGATCCGTCCAGTTGCACAGGCCATTGCCAATTGTCTAATTCCTCAGTTCACATCGCGCCAATGCACGTAAGCAACCTGGCCAGGCCTACCTGGCCTACCTGCCTGCCTGCCAGCCTGCCTACCTAGCACTTCCTGGTGCCCAACAATCCTGGCTCGTCCGATCGGCAGAAAGTAGCACCGTTGCTGCCTGCCCGGAAGATCACCAGGCGTACGTACGTCTCCCGTGGAGAAGTCTACCATCTATCCAAGTCAACCTCGTTCGCTAACACTGTCAGGAATCAGGAGTCTGCCTAGTGGGCCCAGAGCCTTTTCTTACGTATGGCACAGCACGCACTCTTGCACCACTCACACGTACCATACATGTGTGCTTAGTACGTAGAATACGCAACACGTGCGGAATTGCAAGTAGGCGTTCACTTATAAATATATATATATATATATCTATAGTTACGTGTATCATACGTCTATAGTTTTCGAGACGTGTTTTAAGGCTGGGTCCACCCTGCCTGCCACGTCTGTCCTTAGCTCGGTAACACACGTTGGAATCGCGAGCGAATGCAAACGTCTTGCGGGATTAGCACTTACAAACCCTGCATCCTGCTTCGGGCCGCACCGCTTACGCGCTTTGGATAGACGAATAAGATAAAGCCGCTTAACGCAGGATACACGACCGTTATGCCTTTGCACTTATTTACTTCGCAAGCGAGATGGCTTATCCGGCGGGTCAGCTCAGCCGCGAGACTTTTACACGCTTTACATTAAATGCAATAGGTTCTCGTGGCGCTACGAGACGTTTTTATCCAATTACAGTGCACGCGTGTGTAGTCGTTTTGATTTCTTTTTTTTTCTTGCGTTGCGCGCATGTGCACGTAGATGGGCCAAGGAATAGTTCAGGCGTACGGTGTATTGTCGGGTGAAAAAAAAAAAACATTCCGTCACACGGAATCTCGTTTATTCCCATGTGCTTTAAGGCGAACCCTCAAAGAAACGAGAAAGGAAGCCGTTACCTGGCCCTAACGGAATCTGCATTTCCCGCTGACCAAGATGCTCCCAATGTGCATCCAATTAGACCAAATCGAGACTCCCAATTGTCCGAAATAAGGCGACTGACACCGTGGGAGATAACTAGGGAAAAGGCATCCATCGATCAGAGTACTTTCCCTTTCGTATTTTCAAAAAACCGTGGTAGGTATTGAAAAACCCTTTGAAAACAATTAGATTTTCCATAGCAAATGAAAATTTGAAAAAATTTCAAAGAAAGTTCAATGCAACCTCAAAATATATTTAAAAAAAATAAAGATCCGCTTTCAAAAATTTGGAGTTACTCGGGTGACCTGTGTTTCTAAAAAAAAAAAAAAGTCCAACGTAAAACATAAAGCAGCGCAATAGTTCGAGCCGAGGGGGTCGTGTTTCCGAGTGGATCCGCCAGATGTCTCCCGTTCTCGGCATCCCGGACGCGGATGCTGAGAAACCCGTTTCGCGGTGGCTCATCTCGTCTCCAGTACGAAGATCTCGGAGTCAGAGAGTCTCGAGTGTCTGAGCGAGGCATAGGCAGCGAGTCCGAACTCCCTGTCACCGTGTATGACCATTCAGCCAATGGGAGGGCCGGTTTCTTCCCCTGCCTTGCTGCGATTGGTTGAGCGTGCCAGTTCTATCGAGCGAGCCGCGCCTAATGGAGGCTGTGCACGCCACACAAGGGTTACTAAACCAGATACCACCTTTTGACTCCACTCTACACAATGTTCCCCACTACCGGGACCCCCTGGCATACGTGAGAGAGCGAGACAGAGCAGGAGACACCGGCTGAGCGACTGAGCTAGCGAGTGAGCTATCGAGTGAACCAGCGAGGACACTGCCAGTAGTAACGAGACAGCCTACCGTTCTGTATTCCTGCTCCCTCCTGCGCCACTGTCCAAATTCCACTGATCGATATATGCCCGAACTTACTTGAAATCCTGAGCTGCCCGTTCAACTTGAGCTGCTTTAAGGGAACTTAAAGCCTGACTTTCCTGATATCCAGACCCTTGCTTTCAGATTGTGTACACTTACCTTCGAGTTTACTTATCGTTAGACACTGTTATGCTTGCCTGGCACGTTGGTCTTACGTGACGTCACATCGTTCGGGAATATTACCGATGGTACGTTCGCTCGTATAATAACGTCTTCTAGGAAGGATTTATTCCATGGAGGATAAGGGGGGAAAAAATATGTAGTCTAGTTAATAATTGCTTCGACTTTAATCGTTGAATGTAAGATATGACTGGCTGGTAGGAGAATCACTTTGCCGCATAAGAAGCAAATACGAGCAATAGGAGCGATGCGAGGGGATACTTGGAAGTTGAAGAAAGCTGTGCTGTTTAGTTCTGCTGAAAATCCAGGTGGCGGTAGTGTCTACGTCTGTACGTCTATACAGATGCAGGGGATAAAATGTAAGAAAAGATGGGAGTGGTGGGGGGAGGTAGAGGCGGTAGGAGTAGCACAGCAGTATAGCAGTACAGCATGGGTAATGGGTATACATGTACATCCCCGTGAATTTGTGTTATTAATGTATAATATATGTACAGATATACGTATGAAGTATGTATGTGTATCTGACCCAACCTTGACGCAAGCGTACAATATATTAACCAACACACTATCCGACGGACCGAAGTGGCGTCGGGTACGCAGGGCATTTCTCAACGTTTCATCGCGCAAACGCCTGGCGTCCCGACGCTCTCTATACGTCCCTTCGGACGTCCACACAGCCCCGGCAGCCACCAAAACCCCACCCCTTCGACGCCGCCTAAGCCAACCCTCTTTTCATCCGTCGACGTTACGCCGATGTCCTGCTTGCGTACGAAGGCGTCGCACCCAGCGTCGCTCTGGCTGGCTGACGCTGCGAGAGACGACAAACGCGGCTTTACAATTCCTTCTCGCGTCCTTCTCGTGAGAACGCGACGGCGACGTCCAATTTTATCGTGCAAATTTGCGTTTGACTCGAGCGCGAAACCGAGCGAGTGTTTCGGGTCGCTTCGGGAAGGTTCGGGTTAATTCGTTATTTTATTTTTTATTTTTTTTTTTAAAAACGTGTAAATCATTATTCATTCGACTGTAAAGGATACTTGGGATATTATTGGAGAATAATTTTGTTACTTTCTTCATTATCCGTTTCATTGATTCTCTTTCTTGGCTTTTATTTATTTTTGCGGAAACTTTCGGCTCTTATTTTTTCACTTAATATTGTGGTAACAGTGCTTTATCTTTAATTGAAAATGACTTTTATTGCTTCTGTTTCTTAATCATTAATTTTCAACGTATCCGAACAATGTAAGGATTAATACAAATTTTTAAGAAGATCGATACTAAATACTGAATACTCAAGGCTCATCCTCATACAAGCGACACGTGTTCTGCAAGTCAATTGATTTTTTCGCATCGATCGAACTATCGACTCCATCGGGAACGAATTAATCGCCTCGGGATACTGCTCGTCCTTTATAAAGGATTTTTAGAATTTTATTTTAAATAAATTTTGATTTCATTTATTTAATTAATTCATGGTGCTGATAAGGGACTACTGGTTTTTGTTCTGTGATTTGTTGTTACACGTAATACGACAAGAGTGTTTAAGGATACTCCTTTAAAAAAAAGGACTACTTTTTCTACGAAAGGTGCTCAGCAAGGTAATCTTGCATTTCTTTTTCCATAAAGATTTTATATACCTAGTCAGCGATATCCGTCGCTCGGATGAAAATTCAGTCATGGAAGATACTTCTTCATACTTGGAAGATTCCCGAGCGTGATGACTCCAAAAATAGTTTGACAGTTCACAAACAAGTTTTTTTTTTTGACAATTCCCTTACTAACGATCGCTTGAAAAATCATTGACAGACCTCGGCGGCGGCGACGCGCAAAGTGTGACAATTAATCATTAAACTAATTACAAGTGGAGTTGCGTGGAAGGCGCGACGTCTAAAATAACAAAGTGAATTGCAAAGCTCAAGTCCGTCTGAGCATCCGTCATGAAAATTCTTAAGGAACGTAAGAAAAATAATTGAGATTAAAAGAATAAATTGCCGACAAAACAATTGAAATTCCTAATTATTCAATAACAGTCGCAAGTTTATCTAACGTTAAATGTTTTTGTTCTTATAAAAAAAAAAAGTCGGTCGGTTGATACAATAAATAATTAACTTGCCAAGTGACAGTGGCAGTTGTTCGTTCACAAAGGTACATTGAAAGTCCCTCCTAAATATCAACGAGAATCCCGCAAGCGACGCGATCAAGAAGGGAAGCGACGGCCGTCGGGATTCGCCAACAGCATTTCTTCCATTAATCGTCGAAGGTGAGGAAAAGATAATATAAAATTATTAAATCCAATTTTTTAAATATACATTAAATTATAAATAGAAATCCAAGAAATGAAGAAAAAAAAATTGTAAATAATTTGAATTTTTCTTGATCCTTTTATCGTCCATCAACAATTGACTGTATTAATTAAGACTGTATTCTCGTTCGAGGTCACGTTGAAACGCTTCCCTTCCGCCATACGTGGAGCAGCGCATATTCAGTCGCACCAACGCGGTAGGAAGTTCGTTAAGAAGCGCCGAGTGATTAAGACAACGTGTCGCCGTAGTTCCCGGGGTGGCGAGTATATAAAGCCGCGTGCACAACGCAACACTTGCTGAAACCCACGTGGCATCGCACATAACGGACATTGATTTATCGTCGTATCCGCGAGCCTCTACTAATTAGCTCGTGGCTACGTTCGAAACTGACTTTATACTACGTTGGGAATTCATTCATTAACGGGACAGAACGGCAGTCACGAATTGTTTTCATTGAGAAGGTTTCTTGCTTGCGTGCGCCGTAGCTTCGCGGCTTCTTAATGCCTGAGGAGCTCAATGAGAATCGGACGTCGCCCGGAAGTCTTCACCTCGGATATTTTTCACTTCCGGTTGTCTTTGTTCAGCTAGACGTAAAACATAACGGGGCACGTCGAGCGCCCCGGCGTCTTACATATTTGGTATGAATATAGTTGAGCATCCATTTTTTTTTTTATTATCCATGTAGGTACTCACGCAATTTGAAATTCATTATCTGTCTGAAAATTATTCGCTTTAGCTTTTACGATAGGTTAGGTAAATATAGAAAAATTGTATGATACTCATCAATTATATGTGATCGAAATTTAATATCAGATTGATATTAAATTTAAATTGACGTGCTAAAGCACGTGATTCGGAAAAAGATATTTTGATTTTTTATTCCAACTAATATATACGTGTGATACGTGTAATGATACGTGTATTGTTAACGAGGCCAGGGATAGTATAAAGTTTCAATATTTAATTGATGAAATAATTATTATCAGCGAGGTATGAATTTTCGTTGAATATAATTTAATAAAAAGCCACAAGGTACGTACAGGAAATTGCAATGAATTGAATCGAGGGTAAATCAACTGCTCGATAGGTAATCGTTTCTCGTTGCTTCTCATTCGAAGTGCATCCGATCGATCTTCTAGCTAGCAGCATGTGCATACCGAGCAGAAGAGTCTGAGACTGTAAAACTAAAAGGAGCCTGCGAGTAGCGAGCAGGTATAATATAAATACGGGAGATGCAAATGCAAATCTGCGATTGCTCAGCAAACCAAATGCTATCTTAACCTCGTTTTGTCGGATTTCTCGACTTTTTTTTTCGTCTCTCATTATTTTTCTCTTTTTCGTTTGCGCGTCCGAGATCAGGTTGACTCCCTGGATTCTTCGTTTTATCTGGTCTGAGGACACGTTATATACCTATAAAGTTCTCGAACGAGTATAATTATAAGATAATTAAAATAATTGAATTTTTCAACAAAAAAAATTTGATCTAAAAATTTCAGATACTCAGAACGTCAGTGTTTTCTGCCAACATAATTGACGATATATCGGGCGTGTTTAGTGGCGAAAGAAAAAAACAAAGAGAATCGACGTGCGGTGTCAGAATGACAGAATGACAGAATGACAGAATGACAGAATGACAGAGTTGAGGGAATTGACAGTGTACACAGAGAGCCGTGGCGAACGTGGCGGGTCAGGATGCTGAAGGAAGTTGGTTGCGGCGGTGGGACACCGTTGCCAGGTGATGGCGCAGTGAATGGTCGTCAGGTTGGCAGCGCTGAGAATAACCACCCCGAAGGAGCCCTTGGCTGCGGTGCTTGTGGACGTGAGATAACGGAACGCTGGTATTTGA
The DNA here is from genome assembly GCF_000341935.2 of Cephus cinctus. NCBI lineage: Eukaryota > Metazoa > Arthropoda > Insecta > Hymenoptera > Cephidae > Cephus > Cephus cinctus. The sequence continues at coordinate 31,050 of NW_014334134.1, read as the reverse complement.
GGGCTGCCGATCGCGCTTGGCACTGCGGCTGTCTTCGTTGTTGTCATTGTCGTCTCCCGTTGGCAGCGGAGCTCACGTGCTATTTGCGTGACGGCAACATATACTGCAAGGAAGATTATTACAGGTGAGCGTGACAGATGAGAAATGATAAAACAAAAAAGTAACTAGCGTTTTTATGAAATTTCTTAATAATACCCTAGAATCCGATATAGTACCTTTATGAAGATTCAAATATCCCGCGCTTCTTTTTTTCATCGGCACCAAAGGTATATCGTGCTTTAATCATTTACTGGGACGAGGTTGGCAGTCGTGCCAGTGCTCTGTCGAGTCTCTCAAGAGGTCAGAAGGTTCTGTGTGGTGCGAGAGGGTTGACGAGTGCTGAGTCTAGTGAGGATGGGAAAGCTTAGGGATGAAAAATGAAGGGAGAGGAACGTCACTTTATTCAGTATAACATATGACAGATTCGTATTTTAGTATTTATTCACGTTTCTTTTTATTAGCTATATCATTTACGTGCTTTGGAGTTATCGAGTTCATTTAAAATTTGATATCGTTACTGAATAAATGTTGCTTCTGTTTGAATATCCCGCCGGCCGTTCCAGCGACCCCCTTCCCACCTTTCCACATTTATATATTTATTGAGCCAACGTTCGATTTGCATAGGAGTCTCACTTGCATCTTGCTGGACCACACAAAATGTCTACTAATGGGCATCCACTAGGGACTACTATCTACAGATCTTATATTCTGAACGCATTCGGTAACACGCGTGAGTGACGCACTCCCGCGTGTGATGAACGATTATTCCCAGCGTTATGGATTTTCACGTCACTGTTTGACGCGACGACATTAGACACGTGCGAAGCAAATTAACTGCCGAATAAATCTGAACGGACGATTTCGAGCATGACTTCTGACCCGAAAAGGGCTTGAGTCCATTATCCCGGGATTACGTAATCACGTGACTCCTAGATTTACCGGACAGACGTTAAGGAATAGGAAAAGTGAATCCAAGTGGGAAGGAAGCGAGCGCCTGGTGTATTTCTGGTTTCTGGTTTCTGGTTTCTGGTTTCTGGTTCGTTAGGGTAGAAAAACAGAGACACTCCATGCAATATGCAACAATGCGATAGAAGGTTGCTTCTATGCTTAAGGTCCCTTTGTCTCTATCGTTCGTATTTGGAAAAAAAAAGAAAAAAAAAAAAGAAAAATTGTGTGGCTGCCTTCACTCTCTTATTCCGATTCCTTCTCCACGTGCAAGCGCATAGGTAGACGTATTCGCCAATGCATGCGGGCTCTATGCGATGCACATACCTACCTATGCACTTGTACCTTATTGCCGTCGGTTCGGCACGATAGTGGAATTGTAAGGAAGCCTTGAGGTAACGTACTAGCATAAGCAGCTATGAAAACGAAGCTACGGGTAGTTATAGCGAATGGATTATGGAACGGCGCATTGTTAACCTTTTTTGGAAATTCCCCAAGCCCACCTTCTCGAAACGTGGGTGGCTGCGTTTGCGCCTGCCTGACGTGCGGATTATTAATGCGGATTATATGCGCGTAGAATGTCCCTATTGTCCTATTCTCTTCTCTCTGTTCGCGTTCGCTTTTCTCTTTGCCTGTCGCCGTACTCGATTTTTCATCAGTTCCACGCTGCTCCGTCCGGTTTCATCTTCTTCCAGGCTGTTTGCGGTATCGAGATGCGCGAGATGCAGGGAAGGAATTTCAGCATCCGAATTGGTCATGAGGGCGCGAGACTTGGTCTATCACGTGCCGTGCTTCACGTGCGCCTCTTGCGGCACAAGATTGAACAAGGGCGATCATTTTGGGCAGCGGGAGGGTCTAGTGTATTGCAGGTGAGCCTGGACAAAGAAGAAAATTTATAATTTTAGGATTTTTATACATTGCTTTCTACGGTAATAAAGTGCAATATTTTTTGCACTTCTTTAAGGCCGCATTACGAGTTGATCTGCTGCGCGGCTGATTACGGAAGTACTTCCGGAAGCGTCGAGGGTATCGGGTCGCCTGGTGTCTCCCCAGGACCCGGTTATTACAGTGCGGCAGAACAGAGTCCTTTGGCTTCCGGTGGTTCGATGCAGAAAGGACGACCCAGGAAGCGGAAGCTCTCGGAAGTGACAAGCTCCGAGTTACCGGTAACCATGAGACTTGCTCCCGGAGCACTAGGCAAGTACCACTCTAAAGAAAAAATAAAATAACTGTACCACGACAATTTTTTATTTCAAAAAAAGGTGGAAAACGTACCAGAAAGGATGCTTGGAAATTTATTAAAGGTCTTTTTCTGACGTAATAATGTGATTCGGTGTTATTGTTATACTTCCCTCAGGTTAGGTTAAGTTGGACGATAATCTCTTAAGGGTGGGTAGGGGGGTCAGGGAGTATTCCTAAGAGGAAATAAAAATTGCAGAAGACTATAATCGGCAGTGCTCGCCACTCCGGACGTGTAAATACTCGTAATTGGTAGGAGGGTGGCAGCCCTGCTGGAGAGAGAGAGAGAGAGAGAGAGAGAGAGAGAGAGCCATAGGGCGAAGTTGCGAAGAAGTATAACTAGGAGGTGAACGGTGCCCGACGACGTTGGTGGTAGCGTGTTTGTGGGGCCGGTGGGTGGTGGGGGTGGGACGGCGAGATTCAGGGGCGGCCAAATGTAATTGGCCGGGTGGCAAACGGGGGCCCACTTAAGTCTCAGTCCTAAATGTTGGTACACGAAATCAGACTCGATCGGAACACAAATGAGATTTGCTCTCGTCGCGCGCGACAGGTTGGGGTCGCGGCGCTATTATTTGTCGAGCAACGGATGCACCATTCTTCTTTCGCCGAGTGTAAACACGGTCGATGGCCACCCCTATGACGTAACACGAGTGCCAGTCGGTTCGCTTGAAAAAAAATGTCAGAAAACAAAGAATTATTTATAAACGCCTCCGACCCGTGTTGCGAGAGCGATTAGCGTGCATGTGAGCCTGCCTTTATGTTTTAAGCTCCTTCGAGGAGGGATCAGTCGTATGGACGGCAGAACGTTTTATTCATCCTATCCTTATTTTTTTTTTAATCTAATCATCGAAATTGAATTAATTCCACTTTCATCGTATCTCGCACCTATACTCTTTCAGGTAAAACCGATCGGCTGCTATACCTGAATTTTTTATTTCCCAGCAGTCCTATTTGGTCCTGTCGGCAGTTCACTGACTGCTGGTACGGAGATACAAGAACCAGTAGAATTGTAATTACCGGCTGGCCAAGTCGCATGATTAGAAACAATTAGTAGTCCAAGTCGATACCTCGTGACGTCATAAACATCCACTCGGCTCGGTGAACTTGAATTCATTTACTTGCTCCTGGAGGATCGTCAAGTCACTATGAGTCTGTATACTGCATATAAGCATAGTCGCCGGAATAGTTAATGATGGACGATCGGGTATAGTTAATAGATAATCAGAGGCATTCGAAGCACTCGAATACTATGTCCCCCTACGGAAACACTATCTAGCTCGATTTGCATTGGACTGCCGGATAGCCTGGGTCATGCATAGTGAGATGCAACTATGCAGATTATCTATAGTTAAATCATCAGTGACATATGACGTAGCGACACTCAGTGGGACAAATGTCGCATCCAATTGGACATGGATCGCTCCTGATTTATAATTCAAGTATAGTTATCGGGCTAGGGTTATTTTTTTATTTATCATGCGTGATAGTGTGTATCACATGTGTAGGCATAGTGACAGGAACCAAGTCATCGACTATCAGTGGAATAGGCTACCAATGTTACGCCATACCGTATTCATCTTATTAAACTGTAGATGTATCTAATGTCTTATCAGATTGGTACCTAACTGGTTTACTGGTACAGATTATACCATAAGTATAGTTCCTATCATTTTTATGTGTATCATAGTGAACTTTTGAGTCTGATAGAAATCTTTTTTTTTTTCACTATTCATATCGTAGGAAGTGATAGCAGACGAATAGCAGTCAGACGATCACGTAATTCTTAGTTATTTTATAATCATCGCACAATTAGGGATGAGATCGGCGGTGGCTGCCGGCTGGAATTTACGACCAAGAGCCATAAAATCGTCATGGCGTTTAGTACCGTCCCCTACCGCGTCCATCCGTGGCGCTCGGATCGCGGATGAGAATGGACCGCATGTATCTTCCAGAGGCGAACCTGCCAACCGGCGACCGCCAGGACTATTCGCAGTTTTATTGTCCTTATATATAATTGCGCCAGTTTTTGCAAAGTCTCTTGGGATTTCGATGCGAGCTCCTCAAACTGGTCTCAGGTCGACCGTTTACCAACTGGAATTGAATCCTCGAAAACTGTCCAGCGGATCTTGGCTACGGAGTTTAATATTGTTTTTATTTCTTAAAACTGAACCTCATATTTTATGCGTCAAATGGGATTTTATAGACTCGTGCACCAGTGCGGTATGGGTATTTGGAATTGCGCCAGTGAGTTGCGCCATGTTACGAGGATCTGCGAGTAACGGAGACACGCGAGTATGCACGTAATAAAAGAGAGTCAGGATTGGACCAATGGTAAAATAAAGAATAAGGACGGCAAGTAAAAAAGGGAAAAATTAAAGAGTGCAGAAGTGTAGTGAGGTTATGGAGGTACAGAAGACAGGGAGAGAACCCCGTTAACCTCCTGCGGACAGTGACAGATGGGTATCGGCGTTGAGATGCATCGATTGGCCGCTCCTCTCCCGGAAAAGAATGCCGCAGCGGCCAATACGTGCCTCTCATGATTCAGAATGGCCGCAGACATTGAGAGAGAGAGAGAGAGAGAGAGAGAGAGAGAGAGAGAGAGAGAGAGAGAGAGAGAGAGGAAGGAAAAGAGAGAGATAAAAACAAATATAGAAAATACCTCAGTCCCTTTTAATAAGATGAGCTCGTTACATGTAAAAAAATTGAAATTTTTTTAAAGATTTTCAAATTCCCGCGCTTTCGTTCGCTACCTGCATTACGCGAATCCCAATATTTCTCTGCAACGAGCGAAAATGACGACCCAACTTTTTATATCTGTATCATGAAAAGTTTCCCATGTAAATTCGCATCCGCGTTATGTTCATCCGTTTCGACTGTCTGCGTCTTCTGCGTTAGGTTAGGTTACGTCAGGTTAACCCGAGTCAGGTTAAGTTATCGACTTCGCGTATCCCAACGGAGTTCAGAGTTTCTATGTTCCTGGGAAACCGCGTTGTGGCCACGAGAGACACGGGAGGCGTTGATGCATCCTCCGTGCTAGCTGCTGTGTTTCAGTCGGGATATACAACTAACTGCCTGCAGTATCTCCCCGAGATACCTATAGTACGTACCCATAGCTTACGTACATAGTAGCTCAAGAAATTCCAATCTGGCAGCAGCAGTGCCATTTAAAAAATCAGATTCAAACGCTTAAGGAACAGACACGAGCAAACTATATCTGTTGTCAAACTAATCTTTTTTTTCGGAGATGAATATTTGAAAAAAAAAAAAAAAATGAAAAATTGCCTAGTTTTTTTTTTTTTTATATTATCGACGTTTCTGGTACAGCCTGGTAGAAAATGGTCGCCGTTCGGGAATGTCACTCGAGCTATTCGTGTCTACCTTTTTAGGCGGGATTCGGTTGTCAGTGAATTCAGTATGTCGAATGGCAGCTTCGGCAAACGGAACGGCAGTTGTATATAAAGTATATATGTATACAGAAGAGACGCGCTCACCCTGAAGTCCTTTGCTTTTGGTTTTATTACGAAACTTGTTTTCTCAATTGAATTCAATGGTTATCCACTGTCGTGTTATTTATTAGATTGACTCTTCGTGCTGTTCCACCTATACACCACTCGATGCATGGATACCTTGCGTGCCTTGGGTGGCCATTTCTATGCACACGTAACAGACGTTTTCACTTATTTTACATTTTTTAATCCGCTCCTCGTTTTTCTTCCTTTTCAAATTCTCCCGCCATTTCGCGTCCCCGACGTAACAGCGCGGAGAGCACGTTACCTTACCAACGTAACAAAAATAATTTTCGTCCGCTTGTCGTTACTGTACTAGTTTGCGGCCATTGTTATTATTATTTGTCTGTATTGACGATAAACATTGCTTCTCAACAAGCCCGATGCACAAAGTTGCATTTTGCACTGCAACTGCATTCGATCTGCTTGTAACCCGAGCGTCGGCCGTGTTACGCGAGCGACCCGAGCCGCACGGTAATTGTCCGCAATGGGCGCCACCGTGTTACACGCTCCCATTACTTGGCCGCGTAATGGCTGGAAGGGATGCGGAAGGGAACCGATGATTATTAATGACGCTTTGATGACTGCGGCTCATCGGCTGCCCATAAACTGCTGACCCTGCCCTTACGTATGCTCACCTTCTCTACTTGCTACCTAACCTAACCTACCGCCGTATTATCCCATATCCCCAGTTTCCACGTGGTAATAAATTGCAAGGCACAGGTGCAGAAAGATTGATTTAACGTTTGGTAATGAGACCGTTCTATCGCGCCCAAGGTGTATGGCTTTGATGGATGACCGAGGGATCATTAGAAAATTGTTTCAATACGCCCTTGAACGAAGAGAAAGAAAAGGTAGATTCCTGTGGTACCGACGGAGCTGAATAATTATTCATGTCTGTCTTTATGATCGGTACGTTTATAGATATATTTTTTTTTTAATTAATTAAGATACCGAGAATTTTTAAAAAATAATTTACCATGCCATCGATGACCGTCCAACAATCTCTGTGTAATCTTGTCTTGTAATTTTTCTCACGTATGAATATGTACACGGGTCATCGATCTCGTTCGTGTAAGAAGACGAATGAAAGATGAAAAAAATGTATACCCGACACGTCCCCTGCAAATGGTCTCGTGTCTTCAATAATTCGATACTACTTGCGCCTCGTGATAAAAGTCAGATGACGCTATACCCGTATACGTGCATGATGATTGATCGTGGCTGATCGGTTGTCGAGTAAAACGACGATCTTCGGAAGATCCTTCTGAAGTTCCGTTCGGCACTGATCGTGACTCGTCGTCATCGTGATTGACCGTAGGACCCGATAGGGTTCGTGTATCATTGATGGATCACCAGGACCTGGACATCGTCCAAATGGAATCCTGGTCCGCCGTAGTAAGTGCGTATATGGGGATGATGTCCTTTTGGAAGCTGGGATGAGATCAGATTTTTCAAAGACCTGCTACAATTCTTTTTTCTTTTCAAATTTATATTCCGTCGTTCATGTTGGTGGTACTCGATAAGATCGAATCAAAGTTTATTTCGTCGGATGAGCAGCAGCTTCCGGAAGTCGCTGGAATGGGCTTTTCTTTTTGGGCTTCCTTTCTACTCACGTTGGTATTCCAGAAGGCTGCAGCTGCCAGTTTCATGTTTTATGGAAACCGCTTTTTCTCGTGGTTTTTGGGAATTTATTTCCGATGGTATCACGTGCCCCCCGAGAAGCCCTCTTGCCGCTGTTTCTGTCACTATAAGTTATTCGATAATTTGAATCGTGTTCCATTTTGTACGGCTCTCAGAATTACTTCATCCCACGGAATTGTCCTCGTCCATGGAATCCTTAAGCGCCTACGACGCGTCCGTCGGTTCTCCAGGCTCCGTTCACCAGAGTCAAAGGACCAAGAGGATGAGGACGAGCTTCAAGCATCATCAGCTGAGAACGATGAAGAGTTACTTCGCGATCAATCAGAATCCAGATGCAAAGGACCTCAAGCAACTGGCCCAGAAAACGGGCCTGTCGAAAAGAGTACTGCAGGCAAGTACCAATTCGATTTAGAAAAATTCCCTAGGAACACTATAAAAGTCTCCTCCCATTGCACTATAATTTAAAACGACGACGCAATCAGGTCTGGTTCCAAAACGCACGGGCGAAATGGCGACGAAATCTGATGCGACAGGAAGGCAACAATTCGGGCGGCAACGTTGGCTGCCCTGGTACCCCTGCGTCGTCCAGCGCCGGCGGTTCGCCAAGCGTTGCTCCGAGCTCCAGTCTCCTGGGCGACAGCAACAGCCTCCCTGCAACTTCGATGGAGGAATTGCACGCGCTGCATCATCTTCACTCGGGCGTCTCCTCGCAGGTCTCCTTCTCGGATCTTTACTGACGTCGGCTTCAGGTCGATGACGACAACGACGGCAGTTACGTTCTCGCTCGTGACTCACGCTTCATGGGAACGATCAAGTGAGGCGAGGAGGAACGAAGAAAATTGTTCAATTTCAAAATCGCCTAACAACGAGATCCGGTGGGGAATTTTATTTGGGGAAAAGAGGAAACTAGTCATTAGAAATTTTAATTTCCTTCATCCATACCACCCCCTTTCCACCCGATCCTTCGTAATCCCTCGACTCCAATATGTCCAATATGTTTATACATCATTCATACGTCTTATTGTCATCGTCGATTGAACTCGTAATTTTGAGTGCGAATCAGTGATAATACACATAGTTCCATGCACTTCCGAATTACCAAAGTATTAGACAATATAGAGAAACAGTTTTGTGAAAGGCGTATTCCATACGTGCGAATAGACGTGTGCACGATTGTGGGATTGCCCGTGGTGAATGGTGGGAGCGTAAGTGCGATCGACGTGAATGTAGGTGCGTGATATTCGTTGCTAATTTTTTGTTCTGTAAATTTGTCAAATTTGGCACAACAAATTTTTGCACATTTTTTAAGTAATTCAACTACCGACGGTCGTAAACGTGCCAAAGATATTGTTGCCTGTAATTTTTATTTTATCGTAATAGTCAATTGTCTCGACGTTTATTTATTGAAGCGATTGGTTTTCTGTAAGGAATGTCAAAAAGAAGCGCGTATTATTCGTTCGTGTTAAATGGTTTAGGAGTAGGGAAGAAAAATTATATTTATGGAATAAAAGAGAAGAAAATTGTAAGATCCGCCCACGAAAGCAAATATATCGTGAACGGAGCGTTTCCTCTAGTAGGTAATACCAAGGGATAGTCAGACGGAAGGGTGTCACGCATGAAAGTGCGAAACTACTCGATAAGAAATAAACGTTAACGATAACATTACTAATTAGTAGAGATTAAATAATATATAGACATATTTGGTGTGCCATATTTGAATGCAGCTATATTGCCGTGTAATAAATCATTCTGCACGCATCGGGACAAGTTGGAAGCTCGTTGAGACATTTTTAATCGAAACATTTCTTTTTTTTCTAATTCTCATCGCAATCTTCGAAATTCAAATGAAAAATAATTTTCTTTTTAAATTTCCCACAAACTCTCCGATACTTCCCGTTCGGTTCCCAATCGGTCCCATTCTTCGTCCTGGGCTATTGGCACCGTCCAAAAAGAAAAGCTATGATAGTTTCAGTTGGCAAACAAAATCCAATAGTAAACTCCTGTCCATCGAGAGGAACATATATATATACATATATGTTGAATAAATAAATAAATGTAAGAAAAAAAAAAAAAAAAAGAGAAGAAGAAGAAGAAGATGCAAAAAGCATCCTATTTAGCTTATACCAACATAGAGGAGCCAGTGTTAATTGTGCACCATGAATCCCATATATGCATGCGCGTCCACATGTGCATACGTCGGCCAGGGCCGTACGCCGTATATTTTGTCGGCGCTCATATAAGTTAATTTTCAATCTATATGCGGACTCGGATGGCGCGCGGCGACTCACCGACGAAATGAAGAAATTGACTCTCTCGTTAATATTTAATGAACCCACGAGACACCGCGGCCATCCTCGACTCCTTTGCATACGGATAGTGCGAGCAAAGAGCATGTGCAACGCGAAGCAAGTGCATCACGGATGCATAGGCGCTTACAGAACCAAAATAAAAGATCGAATAGCGCTTTGGAAAACTATTAGTTAAATTTCAATATTCAGCCGATCGTTCTGCCTATTTTTATTATTCCTCGTAAAAGCAACAGCAGGCATTGCCGCCACTTCCTGATTTCCCACTGTCCTCGGCTATTTTCAGTTTGCAATGCATTTGCCTGAATCTTGACCTCATCTGCCTATAATGATTCCGACCTGTAATAGGTAGTAGCACGAACTTGGCACACGAAGGTTTTTCAGTAAAAGTGAGTCACGGGTCGGTTGGCAGCCTTGTCCTTGTCCCATTCTTATCTTGTTAGCGAATAGAAAAAGATGAAGAAAAGTGCATCGGTGCATCAAGAAATGGTCTGTCGGACCAAGCTGGTCTGTCGTAGCGTTGATAAAATGCCCCGTACCGCACGTTATAAATTATAACGGGTGATAAATATCAAAATAAAAAAAGTACTCTCAATATAGGTAATACTGAATCAGAGTGCATAAGCGGATTTGGTGCAGTCGTTGCAGTCAAGATGCAACTGCAAAACATTATAGGAAAATCTGGTTACACTGGCAGTCCAAATTAAAGAGGCTCTAAGAGATATTATTTGTTTTCACGGTGAATAGTAATTGGCTCCTCTCGTTGCTCATGATGAATTTACCTGAATTATTGTATTTAACGTAAATTAGCCAAGCGTCGTTAAGTGGCACGCACACGCGTCGCCGATTCGCGTGCGTGCGATTCTTAACGAAGCCCGAGTGTGCGCATGCGGAGGATAAAAGACAGGACCGAGAATAAAGACAAAAACGTAAAATAATCAAAGACACGGCAGTCCCGGTTAAATATTCCTGATTTTCCTTAAGCTGAAGAAGTAAACCATATAATTAACCTTAAGAACAGTTTATACCTTTTTCAAGTTTCTCAGTGACCGCCGGTAGAATTGACTTATTTGGTATTTGCGTTTCAAGGCAGCTAAGATGTCAATGCGGCTGCCTTAAAGATTACCCCACTCATTTAACAGGAGGGAAAATAAATCTGAGTGTCACGAAGGATCATTACGTTCCCAAGTAAAATATCTTTGAAAGATAAAAAAAATGAAAATAAAAAAGTTCTAATCAAGATGACAAAAAGCATCGACAGTCACAAAGAAGTATTTCACAAGGTTGATCAAGATGAGCCCAGAGTATCATCCACGTAAGATCATCGATATTCCCACCCTGAGGCAATGGCGGAGCCAGTAGCAGAGTCATTATAAGCCACCCCTAAAAAGTCGGCCAATTTCCAGTAATTTGTACGCAGCACACAAGGACGTAGATCGTCTCACTCTTAAAGTCTGTCCTGGCAAAATTTCACGCAGCATCCGCGCACGCGGTACAGTCACATCCCGGAGGAGCCCATAGAATTCAACACGTGACTACAAAGAAATTCAGACTCGTGATTGGTAACGAAAATCAGACGAATGGGGATGCGCGAGAGAAGAAGATCCAGCCAGCAGAAGGATAGCAGGAGCTAGGGAGAGAGAAAGATAGAAGATCAAAATAAGATCCAGCAGTTGGGAGCGAGGGAGTGAGTGAGAGGGGGGTGGTGGGGTGGAGTAGAGAAAGGGAGAAGGCAAAGGGTTCTCTCTGTGTTCGTTCGGTCGATAGTCTTTTGTTCTGTCAAACATTGGAACGCGAACCGCGCCCGGTTCCACCGTTCCTCCCATTCCCAGTCCCCACTTGGTCCTTTGCTCCTTATTTCTGCTTTGCTGGTTGCTGCCTTCCCTCTCCGTCCCTCTCGCTATTCTTCATATAATTCCTACCCTCTCCCTCTATGTGTGTCAGCGTGCTGCTCGCACCGACACGAGGAGCCAGCGTGTGGGTTTGTCTCGTTTACGTGAACTCGGCAGTTTTTATTGGGGCGGCTGCTGCTGCCGCCGCTTCTGCTTCTACCAAGTTCCTCCTCTACTCTGGAGGCTTCTGATTATGCTCTTCCTGGCCCTCGTCCTCTTTGCTCGGCTTCCACTTGAAACCTGCCCTTACGTCCACTTCGCCCCACTCTTCGTGCAGATAGACGTAGCCGTAAGGGTAGCTACCAGCTGCTGTACTTCTCCGCCATTGCTTATACACGTAATACACGTGGTTTCTCGAGATTTTTATGTATTTTTTTTTATCGGTTCGGATAATATTTGATTTTTGTACTTTATATAAAAAAATCTCACTGGTAGCTTGAATGTTGTTGAACAAATGAAAAAAAAAATTAATTAATTTTATATGCGACCAAAAGCCAGTACGAGGAATAGAAACAAAAAATGTTGAAACAATTTTGGAAAAGTGACGCTTATGCGAGTTTGAGAATGATAATGATAATAGTGCTGGTCTAAGAAAGTGCATAGTCGGAAGGTCGTAGAGCCGCACTGGATGGCTGGCGAGGATCTAGAAGGTGGAAGAAACGGCCGTCGGGATGGCCGAGCCGCGGCCAGCAGATGCTGTTGCATATGGAGAACAGAAAAGGAAGGAAAGATGGCCGCTGCTCCCGGCATTGTCTACCGCGGGACTCCGTTGTAAATAATGTCTCTTCTGAGCGCGGCGAACAGAGGTTGGAGTTAGCGGAGCTTACAGCCTGGTTGGCCCCGGCAGAACCTGTCGCGCATAAACTGATTCGGTCCCGATGTCCTTTCGTCCTCGACTCCCATTGGCCACTGGCAGAGTCACACGGATAGGCAATCTCTGCATTCTTTTTTGCAAACTCCCGTTTCAGCGCTGTTACTAGGATTGAAAATTGACGACGGATGAAAAAGTTTGCGTAGTTAAGATTTCAAGAGCCAAGGAGCTTTTTACGAGTCGATAAGAAAACTTTTTTTTGTTAGTGCTAAAAATTCCCTAGATCGTTCCAAGTCGATGGGTGCGGCTATTTCGTCTGTGCGTCGAGTTCAGGAATTTTTGTTGTTTCGTTTCTTTCTTCTTGGAGCCTGTCCCTTTTTTTTTTGAGGTTAGAGGAGGCCCTGTTATCAAGACACTTGAATCGGTAGCGATCCGGCATGTATATGCAGTGGGATCCAATCGACTGTCTCTGGTGACTAACAGTTGTCGATAATCGTTGCATTTTATTCGGTCCACCCTGTATAAGTAGATAGAAGATGCAAGCGCACTCTGGTACACCTACCAGCGCTGGAGCAACAGAAGCAGCAGAAACAGAAGAGGCACGGTGCGAGTTCACGTTTCGCAGACTTTTTTCTTCGATTATCCAACCGGCGCATCGCTTATTCGTGTATAAGCCTTTTTTTTCAATCGTCCGCCATCTTCGATTTTTATTATTTTCTCTTTTCTCGAATTCCACCCTTTTGCCCTTTTTTTCATTCGCCTCATCTTTGTCCCCCTTTCTTACCTTGTTTATTTTGCGGTGGCAAGGGGAGGGATTCTTTGTTTCCCATCGTTTCTCCAGGAAGAGGGTTGGTTGCCAAGAAAGAGCCCAAGAAAAAAGCGAGAAGATAGTGGCCATTGTGGCACGATCTGGACAAAGGTCGCCATAGCGACCAGAATTCAAAGCCACGTTGGAAACTGCGATTTATGCAAATTGAATTCTCGCGCCCTTTACAAAAGTATTAGCGGATGTGAATATTACCAATAGGTCCTGCATAACTCTGGGTATCCCAAGAAAATTAAAAAAAAAAATTAGTACCAAAATTAATTTCATACTTTTTTTAGTCGTCAAGGCGGACACAAAAATCTGTACGCTCCTGACCTCTGCGAAATCCTGTACAGGTAGCGCCTCTGGCGGAATAAAGCCTCACTGGGATCGAACAGATTTATTTGGACTGTTTCGTGAATTTATTGGTTTCTAGCCGGGACTAAAGTTATTTCGAAGTTAATTTGGCACCCCTGAAACGACTGTCGAATGGTCCCAACCGTAGTACCAACTTCACAAGCCAACCAAGAGCCCAGGCTTAACTTCTGATCGGCCGATAACTGACCGGTGGCCATGTTCCCTCTGTCTATACCTAACCATATTGGGCAAACCAAGTATTTCACGGGTTTCAAAGTAAAAGAAAAAAGTCAAAGACAAAGAAAGTAAAAGGAGAGAAAGAGAGGCACTGCTAACACCTTTGACTCGTTAAAATACATTCTCCTTTAACCGTCGTGTCTTCGCCGAGCAGCAACAGGAATTGCTTTTTGGTAATACAAGACTGTGCGCTACGTGCGTTTGGCAGCAACGAAGATCCATTGCCACTTTTTCCTATAAGAATTTTTCCTGAGAACCGGAACCACTGAAATTAGACTAATTAGGATAATTCATGAAAATAAGTATAACGAACACTTTTCCAATTCACCAAACCAAAATAATTGTGGGTTTTCTATAATTGCTGGTGTCCTTTGCTTCTATTATTCGGTTTTTTTTCTTGGGTCTCTATAGAATTTTTTTGCGCACAGTCACTTCCTAAGACACAATCGAAAGGACTCTCGTGATCGAAATAACGAGCCAGAAATTTTCCGTGTAATTTTCGAAAAAAGGTCAGACGATTTTTTTTAATTTTTCAAATAGTACCTAAGTCGCTGCTGGCTGCCGCCAATTTGTGGTTTTCTACAAAGACTTTAGCTCTAACTATTTCTGGCTGTATCATTATTATTATTATTGTGCCCAGTCGAACAATGAAAAAATGGCAGTCGTACCGATTGGTTCCTTCAGCGTTTATTGTGTCTCTCACGATAATTAAAGATAATTCTGTTATTTTAGGAAAGCCCAAAAAAATCATTATCACTTTCTCATTATTTTCTCGTTTCACCTCGGAGTCTGTTTTTCTTCAGATTAACCTAACCGACGATCTAGATAAAAATCTTTCACGCCTCTTTCTCGAAAGGCAGAAAATGAATTTTGAAAATCCCTCGAAAATGATAGGGGTCCACTAAGCTAATTATTATTCGATGCTTAGTCTACCTAGATAAGGATCTTTTCACACCTACAAAAATTTAGAGCACAAAGAGTGGATTAGGAGGAAGATATTTTTTTTTATAATTTGATTTTCAATTTTTTTTTTTAAATGACATATACTATATGGTTATATACTGCAACTGCCTATGCATTATTACGTACCAGCTTATCAGCACGAATAAATTTTCAATAATAAATTAAATAATATTACATAAAAATCTTACGGATCGTACAGCCACGGCAGTGCAGCCCTCTACACAAACACAGACACACACATGCATGAAAAGTGCATCCTGCGACTCGAAATACAGACACTTCGCGGAAAGTTCAAATTACATCGGAACTCTGCCCGCAACTGCAAATTATGCAACTGCATTATGCAGTCGGAACGAGAGGTAAAATTTTCAAGAATATAAAAGATAAAGAAAGAATCGATAATAAATTGAAGAGAGTTCACCTACAGAAATACACGCTATACAGGGCCCTTTGAATTTTTCAAAGAGAACTGTCAAATCACATTGACGGAGGTCATGCTAATTAATTGACGACTATCAATCATTATTTCATCGGTTCCTCATCAGCGGACCGAAATAGCCTAGCTGCGCCGCGACGCCCGACGTCCTCTCGGTTTCGCTTTAGTTTAAAGCGCTATAACTCAATCCCGTGATGAGGTACGGGGCCCGCCCAGTACACGCCTCAACCAATAACTTTTAATACGGCCCTGCGCACCTTAACCCTTCGGGACGAAAGCTTGGCCAATATGAATATTATCTAAGAGCATACGTGCCCGAGCAAACTCATGAATACTAATGGACACATTAGAGAGGGCGCAATAGTCGAAAATATTTTTAACCTCAAAATATTTCCTCCTGATCTTCTCCATATTTTCAAATGACTCCCATAAGAGAGTGTCGTATATGTTCATCCGAGTGTATAAAGAACTCGTAGACTGCACTCAGGTACACGTGTTTCTCTCCATACGGATAAAAGTTAATTCACCTGAAATTAGCTGCGCTATGTTCCACGTGCGATTTAATAATTACTTAGAGCCAATTCCGTAACGCTGCCGAGTACGATACTTCTAATAAACTAATTGAACATCGTCCCGTCCATTTTCGAACGTCCATCACGTTTGCTAAGGCGTAAAACCCGTGTAATAAATTGGCTAATACTTTTTACATTTTTTTGCGTGTCTGTGTAACGTCTTGTGGATTATCACGGCTGGAGGAGCATTTACGCTTTAATAAATAATCCAGACGAACCGATGGCTGGCTGTGCCATACTGCGAGGACTCGAGTGCTTGGAAAAAATATTGGAATTGCATAAGGCGATTCGAGAATTTCATACGGATCGACAACTTCAGGAGGTTCGATTTCAATATCAATTTTCGACTTAATATATGCTCGACAGGATGAATCGATACGAATTGCATTTGCTGACATGCGATATGAAAAATGCATCGGGAACAGATGTCGGAGTTAAACATGCCAGGAATGCAAGTCAGTTGCATCGGAGTTGCATAATTTTTGTTTCAGCCACTGCAGTCCCGTTATTAACCTGCATCGATGCAACAGTGCAAGACGATCGATACGAACTGATAAAATACTTGAAAAAAAAAAAAAAGAAGAAACGACTCTTTTTTTACTTATGCATTAAAAAGTGCAATCTCCTTGATTTATTATGATGCTAATGCAATTTTTATTTATTTTTTATTAGCAATCTACACGCCAATCCTAATAGAACGAATCTAAGCGTGTTATCTTCCTTCTTTTTGTTCCTCGTACTTATGTTTGTCGCTATTTTCTTTTTTTCTTCCGCCGCCATCAAGATTACACTAAAGCCAGGCATATAATCGCGAGGTACGTTATACGAGCGCGAGAAAATATATTAGCAGACGGTGGAGGATTTATATTGTAACGAAATTACTGCCAGTTTGTGCAATGAGCAACCGACGCGTTAGTCACGCTACGTGCATTCGCGACGACCCGGTGAGCAAGTTTCTTTTGAAACACTCTCAATGGATATCACGGTGCATTATACAGACAGTTTCAAGACGCACAACGTGCATGCAATTGGAATAAAAAACAAATCTACTAGAAAATCCTCCATATTGGTAAGACTGTATCCCAAATGCATGTTTCTCGAATTCAAATCCCATGATGCACCTCTCATGTAATTTCGATGCAATTTTATTGCATCTATGCACTTCTTATGCACTCCTTGAAAACGCATGATAAACGGATCGCTTAGAGCGTCCTATCGGAGGTTGCTCGCAGGATTTTAAAAAACTGAGTGAAAAAGATAAAACAGCAAAGGGATGTATCGCATTATGAAGTCATATAAGCTGCACGCACGTCACTCACGTCGGATGCATCGCGATTCGTGCAAACCAACGCAAAACCATTATCTTGGCTCTTTGCTCGCTCAGTGCCAATTATGGTCACGAAGTGACTGCCACCTGCTGGATACATTGTCTGTGAGCAGCGATTGAATTATTTTACAATTAATTGGTTTGACTTGACAAAAATAATCTACATAGTGTAGAAGAAAAGATTTTTTTTTTTCAAATTTTTACAGATACAAAATACGTTATCATCCGTATATGACGTTCGATAGGTTAATCGATAAATTTTCAGTCATCCACGGTGCAAGACAAAAAGAGAGAGAGAAATATAAAAGGCGTCGACACGTCCAGCATCAGGACGCGCGTAGGTTTGTCTTAACAAGACATTTAAACCGCCCTTGGTAAACATTGAGACGATGAGATATCGTTTGTTTATGGCCCAATGATTTATCTCTTCACGGGTGGAGGATGGCTCGTTCGCGAAATGGCCTTAAGGGTGTAAGGGGGAGGCCCTTGGATTTTCAGATGTTCCCTATGGGGTCCACGAGTGCGAGCGAGACGGACGTATAGGCATAGATATAGCAGGGAGAGAGACAGACATAGCAAAGTAATAGAATAAAAACCAGTAGATGACTTTAACACTGAAGTAACACGGCCAGTCGAACAGAGAAGGTGCGGACCTTGGATTTTGCGAAGTCTCTATACCACCCGTGAGTGCGAGAGAGACATACTTATTGGCGATCTTGTGAATAAGACAGAGACAGATACAGTCGCTCGGAAAAAATCTATATTTTACTAAATTCAAATCGGCACTAGATTATATTATGCAATTTTTTATTACGTTTGATAAAATTATTTTATTAGAGTATAGAATTGTTTTTTTTTCTAATTTCTAGGTATTCGATACACTTGAAGTTTGCTGTACCGATATGTACGATCTCGCACGATCCAGTTTCACCTTATTGAAACGTATAACGCGGCGCGAGAACGACTCTTGACCGTAATAACTTTTGCATAAGGACACCAGGCGCAATAAATAACGCGGATAATGATGCCGCGTTTGTTACGGAAGCCGGCAGATATTTATATCTTATCGGATCTCGGTAGCCAGCTGATCTATTACCTTTATATGTGCGTCGGTAGATACCTGCACGCATGATTGTCTCTTTAGCATCGAATTGAAGTCAATACGCTGATTGTGCAGCAGTTCGGACTGTCCTGAAGGAGAAGGATGCAACGATGCACTTGCACTTGGATTTTGGCACGAACGAGATATATATTTATATATAGTATATACTAAAGCGGAAGAGAGACAAATATTTGTGAAATTCAATTTAAGAAGCTGCGTTGAAAATTTCCTGGAAGTTTCATCGTCAGATGGAATCTCGGGAGCTACCGTTCTGGCTGCGGATGCAGGTAGTGGATTTTTTTTATTTTTTTTTAGAAAAAAAAAAAATTCTCTCGTTGAGAAGTTTGATTTAGCCGATAGCCAGTAAAATTCTCCTTAGGAGGTCCGGCCTCTTTGACACTCCGTTGGGACTCGTGCTTGCGGGAACAATGGCCGCCGTACTAGTCGTGTGGAAGTTCGTAGGAATGCGCGGGGCCTCGGTATTCACTCGTTAGGAAGACGTTTTAGAAATGAGGCAAAACCGTCCGCGTTCCTTGTGCTCCTTTTTAATTCCTTATTTGGGCATTCTTAATCTTCATTAGTTCGCTTAGGATTTGCATAGCCGCAGGGAACCCGAGGCTCCTTTTTATCTGATCGTGCAGGGACAACAGGTGAAACCAATACCCTTTCACGTTCTTCTAATATAAGACCACGTTGAGTATTGATTTTGAGTTTTTTTTTTTGGTTTTTTTTTTTTTCATTTCTTTATCTCTTTATAATCGATTTTTTTCTCGTATCGATTTAATAATCGATCCTGACTTGAAGTTATCGTCATTGTTGTTACGATTGATAGTTTTTGTACTTTGTATATAGTTATGCAATTTTGTAGGTTCTGCATACCTACCATGTGTATAGAAGTCCCCAGTTATTAGGGCCCACCCAATCAGTATTTAATCGTGACCTAACCAGGAGAAGCGCGCAGTGCTTTACGAAGTATAGCAGGAAAGGTCAAAGGGTCAAGCTCAAGACCTCGGACGGGCTCCGAGCAAACTCACCTTATCGCACCGCTTCGTCCGGGTGGCCTACTCGGCCTTAATTGCAAGTCCCATATCACGATTCAACATGGCCGCCCACAGAGTATCAGAGTATTAGGGCCCCGCCGAGAGACGTCAGTGTCCGCCTTCGCGTACGAATTATATACTGTACTCTTGCAATTATCCAATGTACACAACGAACATTCTGATGTGATCACAAATTTTATTTTTTGCCTCAAAAATAATTTTTTCAAATGACGTTCATAGAGAAATGTATTTCCATAAAAATGTCTTCGGCAACATCGACGCAGCCTGACGAATCTTTCGAAACGACAATCAACTGACAATATCGTGCCGTTGAAAACTGCCTTGAAAAATGATGATTATCTCACGCCGGCTCCCGTCACCAATGTTCGTTTTGTCATCGACTATCGGCGATCTGTATCCCGGGTGTGTCTCAATCAGACCCAGGTATGGGTCTGGGTCTTGTCTGGCCCAAGTCCTGGCTGCGTCCTGATGGATAGAGTCAGGATCTCCAAGAGACACCAAGCGACGATGACTCCCTGACCGGGAGGGGAGCAAGTATCCCGAGAGCAGGATGACTGTCATTTTCACTCTGACGATTGGTAGCACTGATCCACTGACACACATATCACCATGCAGACACGACAGTTCTAAATCATAAAGTTTCAACAGTCCTGCAACGACTCTCGTAATTCTACGGCACAATAAATTCTGTGCAGCCTCGATCAAATTTATTCGTCATTTCGAATAACAAAATGACAAACTATAATTTTCTCGTAAATCAACAACCTGACACACGGATAACGATAGAATCGCGTTATTAGCCCAAAGGAACAGCATTCTACCAGATATATTTACGTTTCCCCGGAGCAAACCAGTTTCATAAAATAGTGTCAAAAAGCTTAATACTTTTTATTAAAAAATCACCTATGAGACGAAGCTCACGACTTGCGCTGTTTGTGATTTCATATGGAATCGACGTATTTCAAGGGGGAAAAAATGTGAAAAATACGTAGGGGGTCCGCGAGGCGCTACGATTTTGGCGTAAAGGGCATAGAGTGCGCGTGCACCGTGAACCGCTACCGATCAAGAAACGCACCCTGGAGGATTGGACGACGGGAACAAACTAGCTCCAAGCGTTCGTTGGGTTCTCGGTTCGTTCGCCGGTCTCTGAAGTTGCCCGGTTATGGCTACGCTGGCTATGCCGAGAGGCGGTTAACGAGTCTAATTAGCGACGAAAACGAAAACGAGTTTAATCTTTTTTTTTTCTTTCGTCCCTCCTCTCTCTCGGTCTTTCCGTTCCGACATCCTCTTCCTCCTCTTCTGCGCATTCCTTCAGCAGCCATCCGCTCCTCGGTTTCTCTTTTTCGAGTGACCGAGTCCTGCTGCTCCTGATCCTCGGCCGGTCCAGCCGCGCCCGTGACGTCCATGTTGATCCTGAAGGATCCTGAAGGATCACCTTGACTCGAGGAATTCATTTTCTGCGGCTGGAATTGGGGTTAGGCGATACGGGGCCAGGTCGGGTTAGGTTAGGTAGATCCTTCGCGGCATCCCTCGCTTCCTTAATTGGAATAGCTAGGACGCTATTCCTTGTCATCTCCTTCTGATCTTGCTGTTTTATAAGGACGCCACGGGCTGTGGGATTGAGGCTCTTGATCTGTGGGGGATCGTGGAATACTTATCGGAGATCTGGCCGATAACAGTGATTTCACTCGGGAAGGATCGTGAGCGCGGATGAAAGCGACAGTATTTAATTAGCCTTTAATTAAGTCGAGGACATTGACCTCGGACGTCCTTGCGTTATGCACTCCCTGACCGACCTCCAGATATTCTACTGGCTGTTTCACAATGTAGGCTTTTCAATCTTACACCAAATATCCTTATGACGAATCGCTCCGATTCCCTTTCTACGTGTACAGGTCGTTTCATGATCGATGATCCTTCTTGAAGTATCACAGTACCGCAGCACGTACGACGAACGGACTATAGGAGCGAGCAGGAAAACACCATGGGAGGTGAGCCTTTTATTTCCTGGTAAACATCATTTAAATAGCGGAACATTATCCTGCCACGAAGTACGAGGTAGACAAAGAAGAAGAAGAAGAAGAAGAAGAAGGAGGAGGAGGAGAAGAACGGAAAGAGGAAAGAAAAAGAGAGAAGAGCGAGGTTAGGTTCGTGTGTTTGGTGTCGTGTCCAGGTCGAACGGAGATGATGGGATGATGGACCACGGGCGTGTCCGAGTAGCCGATACGAGGAGCGTGATCGGGAGACCTCCCGGGGGCGACCACCCTCGAGAGGTCAAAGGTCGACCTGTTAGGCGGACATTGGCCGAGGATCTGACAGAAATCTCTGGAGACAGTGCATGAGCACCTACTCAAAGGTTCAGGTTGGCTATACTGACAATCTGGAACGATTAGGTACCAACGGCGGAACAAGTATTTTCTTCCTGGACTTGCGCTTTTTTTTCTTCAGCTACCAGTCCAGTTCCGAAAGCAAAAAAGTATCAAGATGTCTTTCCGTTAATGAAAAATTGAAATTTTGCTTTTCATTTTGAAAAATAAGTGACATCCGGATTATTGATGGTAAATGGTATTTAAGGACGCCGCCTGGTGAGTAACAAGTTCTCGCGCTGCGGTCAGAATGTGTAAGATTAATACCTAACCTCAAAGTAACACGATACTCTTCGTATATACGACAAGTACGACGGGTTTTCGTTGAACTTGTACGACTGTACATAGTAGTTTGATGCGCGAGAGCAATTCCACGCGCTGCGGGTATCCATTTGTCGACTGATTCAAAACCAATCAATAAATCCGTAGCATCCCCAACGTCACGCGTTACATGAAATAATTTTATTTAACCAAATTGAAAAAAAAAAAAAAAGAAAAACGCCAAACAAATACACTCAGCAATCCTTCCAAAGGCGATTCCATCTTGCCACTGAATATCTCCCAATTACGTCTGTCGAAATTCTTGCCCTCCCCTCCTTCCCTCTGTTCCTCCTTCTTGGATTCTTTTTGGATGGACCAGCCTTTAACCCCCTTGGGAAAGTCAACGGTTTGTATACTCCAGTCTTTGACGAGTGTGGCATCAGTCCCATAATGACGTGCGCAAAAGTGCCCACCACTACCAACATTACCTATTACCAGTACCAGCAGCACTGTACCACTGCTACCACTACCAGCACCACTACCACCAATGGCTTTGTGACTCAGCACTCGGTCGGCGCTCTGCCAACACGGGAACTCGGGAACTCGGGAACTCGAGACGACCTGGCACTCTCTCATCAGGGCGCCACACTCTCTGTCATTTAAACGCACCCGTTCCTCTATATCTATGTATACCTATATACGTATTTATATGGCCACGTGGATGTCTATGTAGGCCTCCACTCGCGTCAGAACGAGAGCCGCTCGAGTTGGTTCGAATCAACGGGAACCGCCACTACGTTCCCACGCGAGATTCCTCCCACGATTCCCGAGCGCGGGGCGTGTTTCTCCGATAGAGGATCCTCTTCTTGAAAATCCCATTGTTTTCCACGAGGACTGTGTGCGCGGCTATACGTACGCGCGATTCTACGGATTCTGGCGCAAGTGGGAGGCGAGTGTGCGTGCGAATCGCCCGCGGGGATTTTTTGCACTGCGACCCACCTCGTCTCGTTGCACCTGCAATTTTTCAAGACTCGTACGCACGCTGACGCCGCTCGGACGTCGGGGAATATTTTGGAATTTTATATTTTTTTTTCCGAATTTCATGTCAAAGAATTTTTTGTCTGGCGCCAATTCTGACATCCTTGTACCCGGTCGTATTAACCCCCCTCCTCCCACCCTCCGTTTCCTTGGAAGTCGCTCGAGTGTTTCACCCCCGAAATCTTCCCTCTCGAGCAATACAATGCTGGATGACGTGGTAAGATTTCAAGAGGGTCCCCCTCCCGTCCCTCCCGCCCGTTTGACGGGCCAATGTCGGGATTAAGGAGGCTGGACCGGCGAGTCGTGTGACGACTAAATTACAGAGGAACACCCGAGATGATTTGCAAGTGCGTCATCAGGGGGTTACCAATGATTTTCTGTGGGCTGTGATTTTTGGTCCCTTCGACACGTCGTCGCATCTTAATTTTTGAAAATATTCGATTTGTACAATTAAAAAAAGGAGTCTGTTACAGAACTTTATTTAGTTTTTGAATTAATTATGCTTACGTAGTTCTCCCCCCCCCTCCCCCACCTTCGTGCGTATGCGAAACAAATATGCTTAAGAACCCTTCGAGATACTTTCTAAGATTACAAGAAACAAGATCATCGTTACATAAAAAAAAAAAAGTATTAATGGGGGGCTTATGGGCTCCTGTCGTATTAGCAATGGGGTTTTGTAAGTTAACCCCCATAAAACTGCGAGGGCATGTTCCTTGGGCTCCGCTTGCTCTGCAGGCCTCGTGCCCTCGGGTGGGGCAGGGCCGGGGGTGGCTCACGGCTCACGGTTGGGGGTGTTCGTTATATTCGGCGCCCTTTCAAAAGGGGCCACGTGCCTATGGGGTTTTTACCCTTGAGCCGATATCGTATTTGTACAACACGTACTGGCACTCGTGCTACGTACTCGTTCGAGGTACACGGGACACGCATCCATTATTACAATACGTTGTTTGTGCGTTTTACCAAAGCCCTTGGTACGTAGAACATGCGTGGACATACGTGCCTGCTATATACACACACACACATGTCACGTTGTACTGGGCTATTCTCCATTTCACACACTGCCTACCGGTTCTCGATAGCTATACAAGTATTATTCCATTGTACAATATGCTTACGAACTGCCAGTGCACACGCATATGGAATATTCGACCGCAATAATGGGAGCTCTCCACTTTTTATGGTTCGCGTACGTGGGAATATTTTTTCTCTCGTTTTTACGTATTTTGTAAAAAAATTTAATTAGACGAATTTGCCAACTATTTTTGGGCTCCGGTCGAAACTCTGGTTATTGTAAATTTTTGGAATATCCCTAATTTCTTATACCTTATCAATATTCCTGTTGCGTGTCTCGCGAAAAATTACGAATTCAATGTAATTCCATATATTTTCTTCAACAGTTTTGTATTATCAATATAAACTTTTTCTAGATACAGCAAACCACTTTTGAATTACATTCCCCGCGGAAGACCCGTCTTCAATCAGATCACGATTGACTTTATTCTGACGTAAAAACCATAAAAGTCCATAACCTCGTTGAGCGATGCAATTAATTTTTTTTTTCATACCATTTTTTTCAATTAAATCATTTTTGACAT
The DNA here is from genome assembly GCF_000341935.2 of Cephus cinctus. Taxonomy (NCBI): domain Eukaryota; kingdom Metazoa; phylum Arthropoda; class Insecta; order Hymenoptera; family Cephidae; genus Cephus; species Cephus cinctus. The sequence continues at coordinate 6,548 of NW_014334134.1, read as the reverse complement.
TTTTCATATAGAACTTCTCCACGTGTGATCCAAAAGTGTCAAAGTCCCGTCCTATGAGCCATAATCTTAAATCCCATAGCGAGTTGATAAGTAGGTCTAAGGATATCACCGGAATATCCCGAATACTTACGGAAATACACGAGCTGCGTGCACGAGTGACGAAGGTCGAAGTCCAGGATCTTGTGACACCAAATGATGCCAATTTACCACTTGTGCGAGCACGTGACCAAATGAACCGCGTGCCTTTAATAGAGTTTGTCGGCGTAGGCAGTAGTCAGTAGTCACTAACAGTGGTGCCAACCCCATTGCGCCATTCTGACAATTGAACGAGACGTCCCTACTACCAGTGCCATTCTCCGTACCCCATAGAAACGAAAGGACAAAGAAAAACGTGGCGTTTATACGTGACGAGTTATTAATGACGGCTGGCATTGATATCGCGAATATATTCGCACGTTTTTTTTTATTTTCCTCCATTGATTTTTTTTCTCCCCAAAAATCACTCCCTACATATTCGCTGCAAATATCTTGACAAATTGCACGGGGAAATTGAGAGTATGGAAATTTGTAGTTGTGGAAAAAAAATTTTTTAAATATATCTTTACGGGATGAACCAGGTGCGAATGTCCTGGTACCTCTAAAGAATTCAATTTATCGTATCGTTTAGCGGGTGCCATTATTACCTATGGGATTTAACTCCATAGAGAAAATCCGGTGCTTTTGATGTTCTTCGCCGTGAAAGGCTATTTCTATGGAAATCCTCTGAACGGTCTACGTTAAACGTGTATATATATATATATATATATATATAGCGGTGTCTATACACGCGCCCATTACCACTCAACAATATCTATATAGATATGCTGAACGGTCTACGTTAAACGTGTACAATTTATCGTATCGTTTAGCGGGTGCCATTATTACCTATGGGATTTAACTCCATAGAGAAAATCCGGTGCTTTTGATGTTCTTCGCCGTGAAAGGCTATTTCTATGGAAATCCTCTGAACGGTCTACTATATATATATATATATATATATATAGCGGTGTCTATACACGCGCCCATTACCACTCAACAATATCTATATAGATATGTTTCTTACCTTTATGGGACGTCCACACTTGTGGCTCCGTGCATCCAGCGATTAGACTAAAGACACCTTAAGCATTATTGGATGCCCCCAATCGTAAAGTATTGAAATTAATGAGCGCTTTATGATAGCTTGCCACCACGAATTTACGATTATCCGCGTTGGCGTAGCTGTGTATTCATATGTGAACGTACGTGGAGGAGCGTGTTAAGGAAAAAGTAAGACAGCAAACGAAAAACAAGTATCGAGATTACCAAAGTCTGTCCTGTGAAATTTTGAAAATATGAATTTCATTATACCACAGAGATCGTCTTTACCGCCTACTCAGGGCCGTAAATTACTGGAGTTTTTACGGTCGTCAAACCTTCAAATCCGCGCACGGATTGATCGTCCAATCATCAGCGGACATGAATAATTTCTCGTATATATTTCGCAGTCGACGGAAACGTCAGTTAGTCGAGTCATAAAGTTCGATGGAGTGACACGTGATCGGGTTGGCACTAAAATTGACTAAAAATAATTAAAAATTTTTTTAATTAAAATGTGTCACCTGGGATTATATCCAATAAAAATAATGTGTAATCAAAATAAAACCTTAATTTTGCGGAGTAAAGGATAATTTGTTAAATTTGTCTCAGCCGTTAATATTTTCATGGTGAGTGCATCAGTGCATAAGCGGGGGGCAGAGGGGGGACCTGCAGAGGATGCACCAAGTCAGGACTGTCATCAGGGGGCAAGACACGCGAAGAATGCAGTCGGTAAGGCAGTCGGTAGCGACATTCCGTTGACTAAATTAATCGGTGCATTAACGAATGAGCGAAGTCATGCCGTCGGTACTGGTTGGCCAATAATAACTTACACCCGCCTGACGCTGATCTTCAAAGTGCATCGATCGATGGGGTTGCCCGGTGAAACACGGTCGGGGCCCCAATAAATGGGACTGGGCCCATGCGAAGACACGGCACTGATTTGGCAAATTTTATATCTGTAATTTTTAAGAAGACCCTGTAGAACTTTTTCTAAAAAAGATTATATGTACATAAATTTTGTTATTTTTGCTCGTTTCAAATTTAAGGGATGAAAGAAAAACTAAAAATGTATTTTCACGTGATAATATCGTAACGAAGTGTATTTCTGTCACTTCTTTATTCAAGCAAAACAAACTGAACGATTGACGTGTGAACTATGACACTTGTCTCTGACAGTCGGAACCTACCCTTGTGTATTATTCAATATCGACACCCTATACAAGTTTGACTTACGGTATACGGACTGACAGTTCGTAATGATAATAGAGAGCAGATAGTCGCTGTCAGCGAAGAATCATAATTGTTTGTACAAAATAAAAAAAAAATTCATATCCATCTCTTTCGAAGGTATTGCCAATTTTTCGGCATTTCTCGTATCCATGGTCCTTTTCGCTTTGCGAAAGAGCTAATTATACGTAAACTAATGGTCAATGTCGTCCGGCAAGTCAGCCACCTGTTTTACGTGCGTCCATCGATATGTAATTTAGATACGTTCGCGTTATGCGACTGCGCATGCGCCCTGAGCTCTGCCACTTACCACCAAGAGTAATGCGGAACGTTTAATGAGGCAAACAGCACGGAATGCTTTGGTAGCAGGTATGCGATCTCATGTGCATATTCAAAATAAAATATACACGGACCGTCTATTATTTCTTTTTGATAAAGTTTTTTTATCGACTGCACAAATTTGTTTTCCATTTTTCCCTGAGAAATAAAATTTGCATCTCACGGTGTTACCGCCTTCGGTTAATACAACGGGTGTCCGTATTGATATCTAATGGTAATATCGCGCATTTAAAATGGCTATTGATTGCCTATTAATATTCATGGACCGTATTGAAATAAACCGAAACTAGATGGCGCTGCCGGCGGACCGATAGGAATTATATGAGCCGTATAATTCATTCACTACTCCCTCTTATAATGTGGGACCCTCGAGAGTGGCATATCGTTTATCGGCAGATATAACAACGATCTTCGGATCTTAGGTAGTCCTACGGATCCCGATCCAATACGAACTCTTGTCGGATATATCCGAAGCGAAAGGTTGAAACGGGTCCGGCTTGTTCGATACCGATAGCGAGCCGGTCTAATCTTCGGTACCAATCGCCAGCCGAAGCCTATTTGTGACGTAAAGGAAAAAAGTCGAGAAGACAGGGAAAGACGTGGAACGGAGGCGGGGGG
>NW_014334134.1:0-2982 GCF_000341935.2 Cephus cinctus | reverse complement strand
GGGGGGGGGGGGGGGGGGGGCAAAAGATAGAAGAGAGACGAAGGAAAAAGAAACACGAAGAAGAAGGAATTATCAAACTGGGACTCTTTCAGAAATGTTGAATGAATAGGAGAAAGAGAAAAGAGAAAAAAAAATAGATAACCAAAAAATGCGTTCATAGGTCCATGCGTGATTATATATTTTTACCAAAATTGTTTAGCAAATTTTGAAACTTTTTTAATTGATAATTTTGTTGACCAGTCATTATTTTTCATTCGGACAAAATCGAATGGGATGAGCTGTATTTTTTTGGAAATTTTGTTATCGTGTGACAGTAACTTTTTTACCTTTTTTTTTTTTATTTTTTCAATTAGTGGTATGTCGTCAATGCATATGTAATACCAGCTTTATGCCATGGCTGCTGGCTGCTCCGATGCTGTTGGTCCCTGGCTGCTGCCTATGTCGGCGGTTTCGAGTTCACTAATTAGGATCCCGACTGTCCTTTGATCCTGTCCTCCGTAACGGGTACAGATCAATCGGCGCCCACCCTAACATTCGCAACATTCCAAATGGCCATCCAGTACCCGTTTCGCGAATCGAGGGAAAGTGGGCATGCGTTCGTAAATACAAGACACCCTATGCATATATCATTATGCGTATATCTATAACGACTAAATATATGGAATAAAAAAGAGGAGCGTACGACTCGTCCTGGAAAAAATGTAACACGAAGACATAAAATGTTTTTGACATAGCTATGAGAACGGATCCGAAGGAATTTAAGGTAAAAGCGTGTCTCTCGACTATTTCTTAATTACGTTTTGAACGGTTATAAATTAAGGATAATTGACTTTGCCATTGGCTACCGTTCCTAAATCATCCGCAGGTCGGTTATAATTCAGAGATGCGTCGGCACCGACGTCGGCGTCGGTTATCGCGCGCGACGTCGACCCGCTCAAGAAATTCGCGGTCAGAAAATCGGCCGGGATCCCGGATAGCCTTATTAAAATAGCAAGGTGCTCCCACGAAGCTTCACGAGCCTCGCCGATCTCCGCTCTACGTATGCGATTGCACCTTACCAAGACACGCGGCTGCGGACAATTACGAAAAAGCCAAATTCTGCCGAATCTTGATCCGCTGGCAAAAATGGCTGCGGCTCCTCGAACCTGGACGCCCAATTTAGACATACCATTCGAATCGATACGTTCCGAACTGTTGGGAACCAACTTCCACTCGTTTCTGCTTTCTTTCGCTTCGTCCCGATTGCGACGTACGTGCGGCCGATATTTCCAAACAAATTGGCCAAATAAATCCAATTGGCACGTCGGATAAGGAGTCATTTTTTTTTTCTTATGTTCACAGGGAAACAAGCAGACAACCACAGAACCAACCACGGACAGTTCTATAGACATTTATTTAAAATATTTTTTGACGATACAAAAAGGAAACTTTTTTATTTTACAGACTTATTCTAGTTTTTTAAGGAAATCGGTATTTGCATTATATTTATGTTATGCAATAATATTTACAGTTTGATGCTACGACAAGATGGCCGCCAGTGCATCCACCTACTTGCATTCTAGTCTGTACACATATGGCAGCCGTGCGTGAAATCAAGTGGGAAGACGATACTGTAAATCAGCGAATCCAATATGTCGTAAAATCTACTTTTCATTTTCTTTATTTTCTCGTTAGAATTCTCGCCCTGCAGCGACTCCGCATACAGGATGTGCATCCAAGAGCTCACGTGTAACTCCTGGCTCCGATATACCTATATATATGTGTTGTATGTGCTAGGCACAAGAAGCATCGAAGATATTGGCCAGCTGCAACATTGTAGACGCCATGTTTTCTGCATTCGCTGGTAGAGAACATTGTTATGCTGTAGAAACGAATCGTCCTGTCAACAGGTATAGTCAGTTGCAAAGTGTTTGCCGATTGGAGATGATTTTTATACAAAATTAGTGGATGAATATAAAAAATCGATAAATTGTTATTTAACAATCACCAAACTCATAACGGGGGGTGATAATATAATTTGAAAAAATAAAAACGGTGCCTCCTTGTATATTTTATGGTTGTTAAGTAAATTGACTGATCGTTGTCAATAACAAGAATGCAATTGTAGTTGCAGTGTGCGAGTGCAATTGCGTTGAAACATTAGAGATCATCGTGCACGGATAATAGAATATTCGTCCCTGAGTGAAGAGTGGCTTCGCGAGGGTATACGTAACTTTGTAAAATCGCATAAGAAAATTACTTGCATCTTTGCATTCGTACCGAATGCAAGCGAATTGCAGCAGCGCAGAATTTTCTCACCGGCCTTACATGGACATTCATGTATGTAGCTTAATAAATAATGTGAGCAAGAAATAAAAACATAATATATTTATTGAATCATACTTTTGGATTTATGTCGTAAAGAGTAGTGTGACGTCCTTCGAAGAGATGGCGCCACATTGACTGATCCAAAAACTGTCATCTCTCTAAACGGTACATTCGCGAAATTTATTTACATTTGTTTGAATACCATCAATATTAGATAATAATTATAATTTTTCAACCCCTGTAATGATTCAATATTTTAACGAAAAAAAAATGTGGAAAATAAGTGAAATTATTAAACGGAATATTCCTAATGGACAATACTCGCAGATATGAGTAGGGAGATGTACAACACCACGGTTTCAGGCGATACCAAAGGCATGGCGCTAAATCGTAGCGGCGAGTCTGGAAGCAGAATTTCGTGATCTTCGCCTCCGTCGACAATGCGAATCCCGTCGTAGCCGAGCTAAACGTGAACACGAACGCGTAGCCTGGCGGGCAGAGGTTCTCCGCTACTCAACGCTGATTCCCAAAGCAACCCTTAGACCGAGACCGGGAACTATAGAATTTCTCAAGAACTGTGGACAAAGCCTATTGTTGAAACATTTTTAAGACATTTTTAAGAAAGTCCAATGCCAACTTGACATCCGTGTAGCACATTAATTTTTACTAAACATT
>NW_014334133.1:0-2049 GCF_000341935.2 Cephus cinctus | reverse complement strand
AAATGGCACCTGGTGTACACGTAGCACCATTTGCCCGAAAGTATTCATGTAAAACCACCTTTGTATATCGTTCCCCGCCATCCTTTCGTCATCTATATTTTTGCAAATTTCCCGTAATATAATTCCTCAAATCCCTCAAATTCCTCAAATCCCTCTAGCACAACCTCGTTAACACGTTCATTACTTGGCGGCTTCATTCTGTTAACTGATGCTGTAGAACAAACATGGTCTACAGATGAATTCTTATGAGTCATTCAACATCTATAGCAATAGTCCCCGTCTGCACGTACGTGTTTGCGGGCGTGATGACGTTCGGGTAAGGGTATAGAGCTAAAGCTCATTCTGCTACAAGCTATCTGCGAGTGAGCAAGTGTCTTTGAAAATGGTGAAATTCCAAATTCTTGTAATTGTAAGTGTAGTTTCCAGTGTGTGCTAGGTAATGGTGATCGGAGAGTCCTAATTAATTTTTTCAATTTATTTTAGCTCAGAGGATATATTAATATCCAAAATATGATTAATTTGCGCGAGGCTCGACGACAGCGTCGTGAACTAAATGCTGGACTGTTTTTGAGGAGGAAGATTGGGACGGGGAAGACATCTTTCCAATAAGAGCCCTCCTCGGTTTTCCTTCTTATTGGAAAGAAGACGGCCGTTGGTGGTGGTAAGTTTCGAAAAATATTTGTATATATATGATGAAGCGAAATACATGGTATATCTGGAAAACATCTGATCTCTCTTGGAGAAGTAAATTGAAATCGTAGAGTGATCCAAATAAATTGTTTTCAGGGCTGAAATACCAGTTAAATTATTTCAAATCATCCTGTTTTATGATATTGTATAAAGATATATATAGAAGGAAATAGTGATGTGTAACGAGCTTCGTAAATCGATTACTGACTAAGTGCATGAGTAGCCCATTAATTTTTTAAAGTAGATTTCCTTCAAATGAAGCCTCGTAGAGAAAAAATTCATTCTGCAGTCTCGATTTACTTTTCCAAGAGAGATCAGATCCTTTCCAGTTGTACCATGTATGTGGAGATTGGTAAATATCAGATTTCTAACTCAGTATTTTTGCTTTTCAGGGAATTTGAAAATGAAGAAGTTCCTAGGAATTAAGATTTTTCAAATAAAATATTATAATATCTTGTTATTTATTTACAAACTATTTACAATTTTACATTATATAATCCCACGGAAGGGCGTTTGTTGTACTCAAAATAATGATTCAAAATAAAAATTTTTTGCAATCCTAAAAACTCAGTCATAATTTTCCCATTGTTTTCATCCTTCATTAGATCTAACACCTTTTTCATTCGCCAGTGGCATATTGTAAATGTTATTTGAAAGATATTTTGACGTATCAAATTATGTAAGTTACGCTTGATGCAGTCATATACATATTCGGAACGGTAACTGATAGAGGAAGCTGTCAATGTTCGTGGACATTACTTAAGCTCGATTTTCAAAGATATTCTTTACGTATTTATAATGAAAATGTCGAAAATAGAAAATCCTACGTATATCGGTTTTCTGAAAAGTAAGATGTCATATCGGGACTTGGTATCCTCTTACAATAGCAGTAAGCAATGTATCATTGGTATAAAGCCCACAGATGTGAATGCTCGTAACGAGAGGGAGTTACTACAACGGGCGTACAAGAAATTCAAAGTCAAGTTCACATTTAAACGATCAAACACATTTTCGAGAAAGGCTATACATCGAATTGGACTATCAGGATCATCCCATCGAAGGTGGTTTCTATGAACAGCAACTCGTTAGCGTCAAATACCCCGATATGTATCTTGTGGAGAAGATGTTGATGAGACGTGGAAACGGACTCCTTTTAAAATGGTTAGGTTTTGATGATTCGCATAATAGTTGAACCGATAAATCAAATTTGTAGGCCTCACCGATGATAAACAAGGTATGGAGATGAATAATTTTTCAGAAGGTTTATAAAGAAATAATTATATATTTATCTTTTATTTTTCATACATTACATGTGTACTATTAAACTCTACTACTACTGCTACTATTACTGCTGCTACT
>NW_014334132.1:1349-1656 GCF_000341935.2 Cephus cinctus | reverse complement strand
CCCAGAGTACGAGTGAGTTCTGTCTCTCTCTTACTCTCCTCCGTCCTAATTGCATCCTTCTCCTACTCCTAATATAGTTTGAATAATTCCGAATTCAATTTAAAAATCCCATCGCCGAAATTTCAATGAGTAAATTCGTATTAAAGAATTCGCATTAGTTCGAATTTTCGCCGATAAGGGGGCAGCACCTCCTGGGCATGATATGTGGCGCCATCTCTGAGCGAAAGAGTGAACTTCCTCCGTTAAAATAATTCCGAATTCAATATAAAAATCCCATCGTCGAAATTTCAATGAGAAAATCTTATTA
>NW_014334132.1:0-1100 GCF_000341935.2 Cephus cinctus | reverse complement strand
CATTAGTTCGAATTTTCGCCGATAAGAGGGCAGCACCTCCTGGGCATGATATGTGGCGCCATCTCTGAGCGAAAGATTGAACTTCCTCCGATAAAATAATTCCGAATTCAATATAAAAATCCCATCGTCGAAATTTCAAGGAGTAAATCTTATTAAAGAATTCGCATGAGTTCGAATTTTCGCCGATAAGGGGGCAGCACCTCCTGGGCATGATATGTGGCGCCATCTCTGAGAGAACGAGTGAACTTTCTCGAATAAAATAATTCCGAAATCAATTTAAAAATCCCATCGCCGAACTTCGATGGATAAATTCTTAATAAAGAATTCGCATTAGTTCGAATTTTTCCCGATAAGAGGGCAGCACCTCCTGGGCATGATAAGTGGCGCCATCTCTGAGAGAACTAGTGAACTCTCTCCGATAAAATAATTCCGAAAGTAATTCGAAAATCACCTGTATCTCCAAAGAGACTGGTACAGATGAAATTGCAATAGGGCACTTTCAAAAAATCCCTTTACATTAAACAACTTGCTAATGGCATGGAAGTAATGCCAGAGAAAATAGAGCATAACCGAAAAGAGGTGTAGCAGCATAAGTGTGGAGGAGAAGGAAAAGGATACTGTAATAATGGAGGAGAGTCAGAGAGAGGCAGAACTCACTCGTACTCTGGGATATTCGCATAGGGCAAAAGAATATCAACGTGTATAAGTGTTACAAGATAATTTATTGGAAAAATGCAATAATGATACAGTATACAAAGTACAGGCATACATACAGACATACAAAGTACATAGTATACAAAGTGCAGACATGCATACAGACATATACATACAGCCCGTGAAAGATTTGTAATAACAGTACCATTAAAGATATATTACATATATCACTACAATATAATATACGTGTGGTATGTTACATGCGCTACCACTTTAAACTTTTCTTTTTCCAAAAAACATTTTAAAAACTTAGTTTTTAAGGATATATTAGGAGGAAAGACGCATGGTGATATAGAAAGGAATAGGAGATTCGAAAATTGAGTAGAAACGTTTGGTAGCAGCAGCCAGGGAAGATATTGTTGAAGGGAAAAAGAGGAAGATTGTTA
>NW_014334131.1:0-1386 GCF_000341935.2 Cephus cinctus | reverse complement strand
AGTCTGGGACAGGCTGAGACCGACTGGGATTTTTTTGGAACAGTCTGGGTCTGTCTGCGACCGTCTGGGACAGAATGGGATTTTTTTGGGACAGTCTGGGACAGTCCGGGATCGACTGGGATATTTTTGGAACATCCTGGGACTGTTTAGGACAGTCTGGGACAGTCTGGGACTGACTGGGATAATTTTGGATCAGTCTAGGGCAGTCTGGGACAGACTGGGGCCGACTGGGATTTCTTTGGAAGAGTCTCGGACAGTCTGGGACAGTCTGGGACTGACTGGGATAATTTTGGATCAGTCTAGGGGAGTCTGGGACAGACTGGGGCCGACTGGGATTTCTTTGGAAGAGTCTCGGACAGTCTGGGACAGTCTGGGACTGACTGGGATAATTTTGGATCAGTCTAGGGGAGTCTGGGACAGACTGGGGCCGACTGGGATTTCTTTGGAAGAGTCTCGGACAGTCTGGGACAGTCTGGGACTGACTGGGATAATTTTGGATCAGTCTAGGGCAGCCTGGGACAGACTGGGACCGACTGGGATTTCTTTGGAAGAGTCTCGGACAGTCTGGGACAGGCTGAGACCGACTGGGATTTTTTTGGAACAGTCTGGGACTATCTGGGACAGTGTGTGACAGATTGGGACCGAATGGGTTTCTTCTGGAACAGTCTGGGACAGTCTGGGCCCGTCTGGAATTTTCTTTGGAACAGTCTGGTACAGTCTGGGACAGTCTGGGATAGACTAGGATATTTTTGGATCAGTCTAGGGCAGTCTGGGACAGACTGGGGCCGACTGGGATTTTTCTGGAACAGTCTGGGTCAGTTTGGGACAAGCTGAGACCGACTAGGATTTTTTTGGTACAGTCTGGGGCTGTCTGGGACAGTCTGGGACAGTCCGGGGACGACAGGGATATTTTTGGAACATCCTGGGACTGTTTTGGACAGTCTGGGACAGTCTGGGACCGACTGGGATATTTTTGGAACGGTCTAGGACAGTCTGGGGCAGACAGGGACATACTGGTATTTTTTTCGAACAGTCTGTGTCGGTCTGGGACCATCTGGGACAGACTGGGATATTCTTGGATCAGTCTAGGGCAGTCTGGGACAGACTGGGACCGGCTGGGATTTTTTTGGAAGAGTCTGGGACAGTCTGGGACAGGCAGAGACCGACTGGGATTTTTTTGGAACAGTCTGGGACTATCTGGGACAGTGTGTGACAGATTGGGACCGACTGGGTTTCTTCTGGAACAGCCTGGGACAGCCTGGGCCCGTCTGGAATTTTTTTTGGAACAGTCTAGTACAGTCTGGGACAGTCTGGGATAGACTGGGATATTTTTGGATCAGTCTGGGACAGTACGGGACCGACTGGGATATTTTTGGAACAGTGTAG
>NW_014334130.1:0-1206 GCF_000341935.2 Cephus cinctus | reverse complement strand
CCGGAAGCTAGCTTCCTCACATATTGCTGCAGTCGGCATCTCTGAAATCGCGTGGTTTCTTTGCTGCATATTTGTGTGTGTGTGTGAGATCCAAGTTCAAAAAGGCACGGCACGTGACAGCATCCCCCCCTTAAGTATCGACGCTCTCGTCGATTCAATCGCCTTTGGCAAGTAATTCGACGACGCCTCGATGCTCTAGGAGCATGCATGGTGAAGATTTTGACAAGTGTATACAATACAAATTTTCTTACGGTAAGTGAAGGTCTTACGCTACTGCTTAAGCTTATGATTACGCGACAGGGCCTGGATTATAATTCTAGTGAGACTATCGCATTGGCAGTGTTTCTTTTCTGCGACTGCCACCGCTGCAATTTTTGCGAAAGGTATCCTTTGTCGTCTGTGCCCCTTCCTTGCACCACTTTGGTCCCCGGAGGCTTTTCCTGAGGAGCCTCACGTCCCTGATTCCTCAGTCTTACAACTGCTTTGAAACCGAGACAACGAGATCGAGATCATGGAGAATATACAATTTGGACGCCATGGGATTTACGGCGCTTTTGTGTGCGAGGGGCCACCGCCACTCGAGCTACTGGTGCTGCTGGTAAGTTACCGTTTTTATTGCTCGACGTTCGTTATTTACTCCCTTCCTGTGGAATTGTTTTATCATTATTCCCTTTTGCCTTAGGATATCGGGGCAATTTTGATCCCGTCCCGGCGGAGGGGTCGCCCTCTTCGGGCCAGCATTAATGAGAGGACGGCAATTCGGCAGCACCGTGAGGCGTTACGGATCCGCAGCACCATCTTGTGGTATAATGCCGAGGAGGAACCCCCAGGGCTCGACAGCTTATTCGCCTTGGAGTAGTGCACTATTTTTTTTTTTTTTTTTTTTTTAATAAAATTTTTGCACTGGCTTTCACTTAAAATACTCAGTTTTTGTTTCTTGGCGTTCGTCGTGACTTTCCCATGTGACCAATTTTCCTATGTATAGTGCTACGTCTAGAGATATAGTGTAGTATTAATCAACCTGAGCCTCTTGGCGCGGGAGAATCCCGGTGGCAACGGTTGTCGGTGGGACCCGGGCCTCAGGTTCGCTAGCGTCTTTCGCGGTGGCTCTTGTACCACTGTTGCGGATACGATACAGGTGGTCTGTGCGTTTTTGGGGTAAAGGCATCGCTTTCCCAGCTTCTACGTCGTTCTTCCGGGGAGTCA
>NW_014334129.1:10258-12652 GCF_000341935.2 Cephus cinctus | reverse complement strand
CTCATCCACCGGTAAGTAACTCACATTCCTACACCTATATATATATTGTGACAGACTGGGCCTCGTAAACAGGGCCCAGGGTCTCGCAAATGCAGCTATCGCAATACTAGGGGAGAGGGGGTAGGGGATCGAAGAACGGGGACACGGTGTAGAATGAGAAAAGAAATATAATTAATAAAATAATGTACAGTAATCAGTGTCGAATAGAACAGAAAAGAAAAGAACAGAAAAGAAAAGAAGTCACGCGTGTACTTGTTCGGGAGCACGCGGTGTCGGAGGGCTTTAACTGGGATTGGGGGGGGTCGGGGAGTGGAGGGGAACAATATCTGGGCGCCAGCTACTTATTCGGCGTAGCACCGACGAGTGACCCCGAGAGGCCCTCGTTTGTTTACTCGACGGGATATGGCACGGCTAGCGGAGGGAGGGGTGAGGGGGTCTCAGGGAAGAAGGTTCTCGATCGCAATATGGCTTCTTACTAAATTACCTCGGTTTAGACGCAAAAGGGGAAAAGGGGAGGGAGGGGGCACGGGGGTTTTCCCAAAAAGGGCGCAAAATACAAAGGGACGCACGCAATATACCACGGGCCTCGAGTAGGTGGGCGGAAGGCCCGTCGCAAATACAATAAAGGCTAGAAGAATGTCGGACCACGTGGGTCGACTCGCGGTGTCCTGAAGGGACTTACAAAATCTACAATGCTAATTCTAAGGGGGTGATAGGGAAGGGATATTAGCTAGGGATCTCAATCACTCAATGGTACTCACGCTATACGCTCTTCACACTGATAATCCACAAATTCGGCTTATTCTCACACACTATTCCGTACTCGCAACTCGCAATCCTCACTCTCTCGCTACTTGTCTTTTTTCGCCCGTAACCTGGCTCGAAGTGAAGATCTCTTCCGGTCGTCCGGGTCCTCGTGGCCTTCAGGGCCTCGCTGATTGGTGGTGGCTGCTCCGCTGAGAGGGCTACGTGCTTCGGCATTGGTTGGCAGTTCCGGCATGGCAGGGCATTGGTCCGTTTTGAATCTGCTGTGTTGCCGGGCCTTCCAGGGCCTCGTGTCGGTGGTGCGGCGCTGGCTCTGCCGGCACGCGTGTGGGCTGCGCGCGCCGGCCAAGATGGCGGCCTCCAGGCCTGTCAAATCCTCCCGGGCACGTCCGCGGTCTCGGAGGGAGGGGGCTCCGCCGCTGTCACACGGGATGTTTTCTTGCCCGTGTGACGGGACTGCACCGGGGCTGCATATTGGTGGCGATGGTGGTAGCTGGGCGTCCATCCCACGGGCGACTCAGGATGCTGTTCCTCCTGCCCATGCCATCCCTGCCTTCCGCTGCCTCGGCCACGTAGCCGCTCTCGCGGTCTTTCTAGGGATGCTGTTCTCGTGGCTGGTCCACGACGGTGTCCTCGATGCTGGTCTTGGCTGTGGGTCCTCGAAGATGGTCCTCGAGCCAGTGCCCTTCGGGGGATGGTGACAGGGAGGGAGGGGTGGAGGAAAGGGGTCTTAACGCTAAATACAATGAACCTAAAAGAAACTAGATAAACGCAATTATCACTACTTAACGGTGAAACGCAATACTCGAGGCCTATGGGACCCCGAGCCAGGAAGCGGAGGGGAGCCTGTAGTGACATTTTTGTTACAAACTCCCCCCCGCTTAGACGAAAGTACCATTCTAAGGGTACTTGAGCGGTCATTCATACGGGGGAGGGGAGGAGGGGAGAAAGGCATTGTCAGGGACGAGGGAGTCGTCTAGGGTATAGGTAGGGGTAGGTTAGGGTAAAATAGATAATCCAGGTCTTTAGCTGGTCAGAATGTTTAATAATAACAGAAAGAAACTCTATATACTCCTAATAATACAAAACAACAAACAAAAAAAAAAAAGATAAACTAAAAAAGGCCGTTTCCTGGCGTCATAATGAAAACTAAGCAGGACAAAAAAAAAAGAAAAAAGGAGAACGCTGTCTTCCTACTTCTGTCCTGTCTGATAGGACGAGAAAGAGAGCCGGGGGCGTAGCCGGGGTCGTCATTGAGGGTCTATCCTGGGTTGTGGGGGGGGGTCCTTTGGTACTATTTTCCCCCGATCTGGTTCGGGCACCTGGCCGCGGGATGGTTGGCCTTCCCGCAGGCCCAGCACCGGAACTTCACCTCTGGTGTCCTCTTGGCTGCCGGCCTCCAGTGTTCAGGGGGTGGGGGTGGAGCGCGGACCGGGACCTCAGGCCGGGGCACCGGTGTTGCCATGAGGGGGGGAATGCTAGGGGTAGGAACCCGTAGGGTCATCAAGGGCTGCGGGGTAGGAAGGGACGGGGGAAGGCGGTGGGAGGGGGAACCCAGGGCCGCTATCTCACTGCGGCGAATCAATTCCCGAATTTCGGGGGGCATTGGTATCACCCCATGGGTTTTCT
>NW_014334129.1:0-9578 GCF_000341935.2 Cephus cinctus | reverse complement strand
CGAGGAAGCCGCTGCTTATATCCTTGGTAGGAATACGTTAAAACTAGTGGGGATAACGATTTTTATCCACCCGAGGTGTTAACGTCGCTTTTTGGATCTACTATTTTGATTTGATTATTTGATTTGACTAATTGGATTACCGGTTTCTTCAAGTACCGGCTTACTGGTATTTCTATTGTCTTCGGCGCGTGCCTGCTTTTAGCGTCTGGGCACTTGTTTGTTTTGATTTTAGTCTGTCGACTGTATTTCGGATTCTAGGAATATTAAAAGTAATAGTTTCTAATATTATATCCTCATGACTGTCGCTGTGACTAGATTCAAGGGAATTATGCAATATTAGAGAATTAAAGGTCCTATATCCTCTTTCCTTTATCGGCGTCGCTGTGAGAGGTCGATAGGATTATTGAGGAATTCTAGGATTTGAGGAGTTCTCTCAGATACTGTTATGCACATCCACAGTGCGCTATGCACTCTTATGTGGGGCTCTTGACGTATCCATCATCGAGAATGATAATTGGGAAGGAAAAAGGATAAAGGATAGGGGGGGTATAAGGTCGGAACGTTACATCGCCCTCTCAAACAATTGGACCGTTGTGGAGGGACGATTGTTTCCTTCGATTTACAGGCCCGGCGGCCATGGCGCTACGAAAGGATCGAAGTTTCGATAGGTCTGGTCCATGAAGGTCCATACTGCCTCTTCATTTGCCCTTTCTTGTCTCCTTTTTTTTCCTTCCTCCTTCTCTAGCGCTCTTCTTGCGGTCACTGTTCGGGTTCCCGTTGTTACCTTGGTGCGTGAGTGGCGCCTCACTGTCGGGTCTTCTATTGGCATGATGTTGGAGGCCGACTTCACAGTTTTTCTTCCCTCTGGCTGCGGCGTTTGCCAGGTGAGGCGTGGTCCGTCCAGAAGTATCTCCTCTCTTATTATCCTCGGTTTCTTGAGCACCTGTAATGTGGCCTCAATCTCCTCGTCGAGGGATTTTGGTGGTGATGCGGCGTCAAGGGTGATGACAGGGATTTCCTGCGGAATCTGTACTGGGTCCGTCATCTGCTGCTAGCTTCTTTTCGCCCGTTCTGTCTGGCTCGCTCTTCCTCGTCAACCATTGCCGTTTAGTGGAGTCCAAGCGTTCCTCCGTGCCTTAATTGCTCCCTTAGTTGAGTGCTCTTCAACACTCACGAATCCACCCGTCTGCGTTGCCACGGTTCTGGTGTTCTCGAAAGTCTCGGTCTGCGTAGCGCAATCCATCTTTCGAGTACTGAGAATTTGCTCATTGTCAGCTCAGTTTATATATCCCTTCGGTATACGTTTTTGCAACCGTTTGAGGTGATACCTCTGGGTCTTTGAATTTTAATCCTTTGTTCGTTGATTCCCTAGGTGTTTGATAATTAATATCATCTTCATCGCTCGCTGGTGTTTGTTTTTGTATCCGCCTAGTCCGACGTGCCAATGTTTCGTTTCTAATTGTCTATCAGCTGGTTTTCGGTGTCCTCCGACTCATATCCTTCGTCTGCTTGATCCGGTCTCCGATCGGAATAGGAGAACCGGGCAAATCTTTCCCTTACCAACTGATGGTTGAGGGGTTCATTCCTGATCGTACCAAGGCGGAGTGTCACCCAACAGAACCGAATTTCTGGAAGATGACGCGTCGCTCCTAGTGTTACTTCCTGATGCTCGCGTATTTGTTGTTCCGTCCACTGTAATGCTTCCTGACTCCAGGCCGGAGTAGTCCGTGGGCTGATGCGATCCATACCGCATTTTATAATTAGCGCCGGGATTGATGCGGCCTCCTCCGTTAGAAGGTGTAGGCATTCCACCGGGACCTTAATCACGTTCCCGTAATCCACGAGACCGATTTTGGCTGTCGCTTCTTCGAGATCTTGTATGATACCCCTGTACAGGTATCCTAGGTATTTCACTGCGCAGTGGGCACCTCTTTCCCATGCGGTAGGTTGTTCGTTACAACCTTTTAGCAGAGCGTTGATGTGGCCATATAGTGGCCAGTGTTTTTCGAGTACTACGTAGAATAACTGCGGGCTCAGGAACCGTACGATCTTGGCTTTGCAGCCGAAGTCATCGATGTCTTCCGTGCTTCTTGCTTTGACTTGCTCCATGGCTTGATGCTTCTGAAATGAGCTCTTCAGTGCTTTCTGTGCTCCTTTTATACGGATTTGGGCTCAGTTTGGTGGGGTGGTTTTGCTTCCCCTTCCCTTTAATAAGGTCTTAAATCTTGGATGTGAAATATTCCCCTCTCCATTTTGGAGGTGGGGTGCTCCAGGATATATGATACTGGACCTGCTCTCTTTTGAATGATATAGGGACTCTCGTAGAGTGACATAAACTTCGCGATTTTCTTTTCCAAGGGTTTTCAGACGTTGCATGCTCGAGCTAGAACAGTGTCTCCTACCTCGTATTTAATAAGTTTGTGTTTTCCGTTGAACCTTCTGGTACGTGTTTTGCCTTGTCTCGTCATCTCTTCTCTTGCGAGTTTCAGCTGTATCTCGTAAGGCTGGTCCGGTGGCGGAGGACGAATGTTGAACCATCCTTGCCATTTTCTTTCCGGCTTTTTACGTAGATGTAGTTCCATTGGTGTACATTTCGTAGACTCATGGTGAACTTCATTCATGCAGGATTCGATGACTGTTAGCCAGTTGGTCCATGCAGCATGCGTTTCTCCCAGATTCGTAGACTCATGGTGAACTTCATTCATGCAGGATTCGATGACTGTTAGCCAGTTGGTCCATGCAGCATGCGTTTGTCCCAGGAATGTCCGCAAGAATCGTGATATCTCTCGATTGATTCTTTCTGCAGGGTTCGCTTGGGGATGTCGAATGGATGTGAATATTCTTTGTATTCCTTCCTATTTCAGCTTGTCTATCCATCTTTGTGATGTAAATTGCGTGCCTTGGTCTGATAAGATCCTCTTCGGTCTGCCATATTTAGGAATGTAATCTTGAAGATGCACCTGATAGTTGTTTCTGCTGTTGCCTTCTTTAGTGGGTACAGGATGACAAACTTGGTGAAGGCGTCGATGGTTGTCAGGATATACTTTGATTTTATACAATATTAATGTAAGGAGGCGTGTTAGGATATAAAGTATACATTTATATTGTAGCTACAGTCAAAATAGACTGTATAGTGCGACAGTACGAGAGCGCTATACGTGAGAGAGAGAGTAGAGTACGTTAGACGCACACACGCGCGACTCCCCTCCATAGTATGTACGTGAGAGTCGTGCGACTGATAGACACTGCGCGAAAGGGAACACTCTAGTCGTAGTTAATTGGAGTACGCACTGCAAAAGAAGACGCATGCTTGGCATGCTTTGTATATATATATTCATAAAACACACTTATTACTACTCTTTTTGATTACTGCCTCAACCTAACTCATTTGCTTAACAGATTTCTTCTACCTTTTGTTCCGGTATCATGGCTTTCCATGTTTGATCTTGATTTTTGAAGACGATGTCGTTTATTATTTTGTAGGGTTCTTCCCCAGAGTCTTCTTTTTCTAGTGTATCTTGAATCTGTTGGATCTTTGCATCCTTTTTCTGATGCTCTGCGAGATTCTCCATTATTTCCTCAAAGTTCTCTGATAGCTGTCTAGCTAATTTGTTGATTTGGATTTCTTTCTTACTTTTCCTTCGTTCTTCTTGCCCCGGTCTGCTGAGGGCATCTGCTACTGTGTTCAGTTTGCCTGGGCAGTGTTTGATTTCGATGTCGTAGTCCTGAATGGCTAAGATCCATCTGTGTGTCTTTTTAAATAAAATAAAAATGTAATAAGATTTTTTTAAATTTTATATTATTAGTAAGTAATATTAATTTATTTAATTATTATTTTTCATAAAAGGTTGTACCTATGTTACCTATAGCCTTTATAAATAAATAAAAATAAATCAGCTTAACCCCGAAGCGTATTCAAAAAGTGTGTTCATCTATTGGCAAGACGCTGTTCATTTACTGGTCGAAGTGTTCAACTAATGGGCAAATTGACTTTTTCGCGGTTTTTATTATTTTTCTTAAAAAGTAATATATCTTTTAATTTTATATTTACTTTAGTTTGTTCATGAAGCTTATAAGAATGCAATAGAACATTTCTTTTATATATACATTAAGTATCAATATTTAAAAATTGTATCTAAAACCGTGAATTCACTTAAGTGTTCAACTATTGGGTTGTCTACCCTATAACTGTGTAGATTAGGGTTATCGTATATGGGGAATCTCTAGCGGCATCCTTACTTTTTAAATTATTTACGTCTTGACTAAAAGAGAGTTAATTGTTGTTCGAGATCGCAGCTTCTATTACAGAAATTCGTTTCTATTTTTGCATGTTTACATTTTTTATGTCATAGCGCAGTTATTTGAGTATCGTTGAACTACTAATGAAATATCGCTCGGAAGACAAAAATTCGCATTTGTGCCCAATTGGGTTTGTACGCAACTGGGAATCACCCGTTGGATTTAAGAAAAATTCAACGACACCCTCGTTTCTGTATTAATTTAATTATAATCTAATCTGTACATATATATAATTATAATCTAATCTAATTAAATTATGAATACAGATAAAGCAACATTTGATTTAAGAAAGGGAAAATTCAAAGGAAAAAAAAAGGGAACCACGACGTCGGTTCTGGGTTGCGCTGAGAGTGGATACAAAATCTGACAACCCCACAGTCGAAAAATAATTGTCAATAAGTTCTATCGATAATTCTAATGGTAAAAATCTGAAAAATTAAAATTGAAAGAGTTCTGTGACTAATTTGGAAAAAAAATGAAGAGTTCCGGAAGTTCTGACGGGAGTTCTGTGTAGTTCTCAAAGAGTTCTATCGATAATTCTAATGATAAAAATCTGAAAAATTGAAATTGAAAGAGTTCCAGGACTTTGAAGATTCTCCATCGCGTGGGGTAGATTTGGAAAAAAACAAATGAACACTTCCGAGAGTTTTGACGGGAGTTCTGTGTAGTTCTCAAAGCGTTCTATCGATAATTCTAATGGTACAAATCTGAAAAATTGAAATTGAAAGAGTTCCAGGACTTTGAAGATTCTCCATCGCGTGGGGTAGATTTGGAAAAAAAAATGAACAGTTCCGGGAGTTCTGACGGGAGTTCTGTGTAGTTCTCAAAGAGTTCTATTGATAATTCTAATGGTAAAAAGGTGAGAAATTAAAATTGAAGGAGTTCTGGGACTTTGAAGATTCTCCATCGCAAGTGGGGTTAATTTGGAAAAAAAAAATTAAGAGTTCCGGGAGTTCTGATGGGAGTTTCGGATAGTTCTCAAAGAGTTCTACAAAATGAATACTTGGACTTGATTAATCCATCCAGTATTTCGGGGGTATCGGATTTTATACGATTAATTAATTTTTTGAAATACTCATTTCAAAATGATTTTTTGACGAAATCTGGATATGTATTGTACCCAAAACCTATAGGGAACTGTAGAACTCTTTGAGAACTTTATAACTATTCGTTTTATTAATATGAAAGAAATAAATAAATTTTCAAAATTCTCTTAACAATATAAGCAAACTATTTAATTTTTTCTATTCTCAAACCAAATCATGTATGTATTATCGGGCAAGTGATGATATGAACTGAAATCACGATCTAGTTACATCTAATTGTACATTAACATAAATGAATTAATAATATGAGTCCAGCATTTTAACAATCACATATATAAAAGTTTCATTCTACGTTTTAAAATACGCTCTTAAGTTAGTTTCTATAATAATACTTATATATATACCTATTATTGATCTAGCCGATGATTTCGATGGAGATGATTGGTAGTTATGTTTTGCTGAATTGTAGTTGATTCTTTGTTGAATTGGAGTTTATGCTTGTTTCCTACGGTGTGGTCTATTCGAATTGTCGCCGTGTCCAATCCCCGTTCCTCAAATGTTTAACGGAATATTTCTAATGTCGATGATGCTATGTATATTAGGGCCCTATCACCCAGAGCGTACTATCTATAGAGAAAATATACATATATGAATACAACTATGATAAAATAAGGACTAATTATGCGCATTATTATATCAAGGAAGATTTCGTATCTAGTGTATTGTTCGGAGACACATCTTACTCGCTCGCTGGTTATTTGGTGAAAGGGACGACAATTCGTTTGACCGGTATTATTTCGATTTGATTAGGTGGGGATCGAACGACTCCTAATAGGTGTATTCGGAGTGGGGCGTATCCACACACATACACATACCTATACACACCAGAAGCACTCACATTAACTGGCGTACTCATACGTTACAGAACTATTCGGAATACTAAAAAAAAATACGATTTTCTATAAGATGAGGGGCTGACGTATTTTTTCAAACTTTATTTTCGAGCGGATAATGACCGGAATTATTGATGAATAATGCAGAGAACTGTAGAACTATTGTTAATCTATTTAGAAATAACATTTTTTCAAAAATGGGGGGCGCCGTGAAGTTGGCCCCCCATTTCCAAATATCGCTATTTTTTGCATTCAATCGACAGAACTATTTCTGAAAACTGTCAGGAACTCTAGAACTCTTACGGGAGTTAGCAGAACTCTAACTTTCTTTTATTAATTTCCATAATGAGGGGCTACTTATTATAGAACTATAACGTCGTAGTAGGTGATGGCTACTTCACAGAGGTAGGTCTACCAGAATCAACGATAGAAGTGTTTATGGCGTCGTTGGCGGATTCATCAGTTAAACAATATGCAACTCCATTAACGGCCTGGTGGGAGTTTTGTAGAAGAGCGGGAATTGATCCGGGAGTGATCTTTTGACTTAGTAGAGAAATTTAAAAAAGGGGCTTCTTATGATACCCCTAATTCGTCAAGGGCGGCTGTATCGCTTATTTCGATTAATGATGTTACCAAAGATAGCGATCTTATGAGATTCTTTAAGGGAATTTTTCGATTACGACCAATTAAGCCTAAGTATGGCAAAACATGGGACTCAGGAGTTGTGCTACGCACACTGACCTATCACTGTACATTAGAAGATTCAAACCTTCAAAAAATCTCCGAGAAACTTGTCACCCTGATGGTATTCGGGACAGCGCATAGAATGCAGACGTTGTAATTTATTCTATAATGGTGTAGTTTAAATAGAACATACTACGCCAATTTTAACTCAATAATATATAACAAAACAGAGAAATTTAAAATAACCGGCATATGATATTCTAACAGATTCGCAGATCACAATGAGAGGAATATAAAATGTATAAAAAAATACTCACACATAGCCTATTCAATAGACGCATGACTCATACCAGATACAATTTTATTCTTATTGGCGAATCGGAGATTTCGAAATCGGGAAGACCATGTGTATCTCCCTGTCGTTAGATAGCTTTATCCATGGATTTCAGGTGAGGATTGATAGATCTAGCGTCAGCGATTGGTTCAGCAATTTTCTCAAATGAATGAGATGGTGACAATTTTCAATTGGTAAGTCTGAAAAATGGATATCACCATAGAGCCAAAACGCCTGTGTAGGATATATAAATTACCGTTAGGAACTACTTTTAAATAATGTTGTGTAGTGTTGTGTCCAGCGGTTGTTAGGCGAAAGGGACGAGTCCGCTTAACGCTGTGACACTCAAGCGATTTGATTCTAATTTCAATAAAGAGGGGGGAAACCGCGATATTAGCGTACTCTCCCGGTTTGTGGAGAATTACAAAGGGATTGCCGGTCGGTATTCTAGCGAGTAATGCTAGTTCCGTTACAACGTTAGGGCTCATAAAGATTGATAATATAAGACGGACAAGAGATGGTTTCGAGATAAAGATACCGGACTTTATAAAAACTTTTCGGCCAGGACAGTGTCAGCCTTTATTAGTATTACCATACTGTATATTTCTTTAATGCAAATTTTATTATTATCAGAAATCTTATTCGTTCAATCTTAGCGTAGTCCTGTATTCGTTGCATATTTGCAACCGAATGTGTCCTTTGCGAAGCCTGGTCATTTGTAGGTCCCCTTATTGCACTGGGAGCCCTGGTATTCTCCGGAATATTCACTGACGATACGCTCGGAGGATCTATCGTGGACCAATCAATCCCCGCTGGCTCTTCCGGACCCGCTGTTCCGCGTCTCGGCAATTCCATTGATCTGGTAGTCATAATGGAGGTGTGTTTGGTCATTGTCGGAGTCCCCGTTGTGTAGGTGATGGTTGTCGTAGTAGGGGTCCTAAAGGTGAGTTGGCCTTGCGATGCATCGGGCCATCTATCTCCGAACAACCGTACACCGCTCGGTATACGAGGACGTACGCCCGTAGCATTTGTTTTGAGGGGAAATTCTACCCCCTCCTCTAAGTCGTCCCGGGCCCTCCTCGGCGTGTCGATGGTTCCCCTACCCGAGTCTCCTGTTGCCATGTCGGAATTTACTTGTTTGCTTCGAGACTATTCCAAACTACCAACACGTTCGCGCCTATCACACGTATGGGCCTCACGGATACACACACGATCCGCCAAAAGACGCCAACCTTCTCCGCGCTACAATGTTGCAAAGGTTCTAGAATATTCCTTCACTAGGTCGAATTCTTCGAGCAACGTTTCAAAATCCCGCAGGACGCTACACCGGAAAATTATTTTAAATGTAAGAAAGTCGATTTCCTATCCTTAAGTAATATCTCATGCAACGAAACCTCAGTATTTCCCCACTAAAAGCAAAATTAAATCTTTCAACGTGGCCCCACGTTGGGCGCCAATTTTGTGACGACGAATCGCACAAATAAATGGCACCGCGAGAAATAATTAATAAAATACTAAATTATTGGGCGCCAGGTATAACCAGAGTTACACCGCTGTCTCCTAAGGACACCCGGGCCAGCTCTTATGCGGTGGGGTCCTGGGTCTGGGAGACAATAATCAAAATCTGAAAGTTAATAACAACAAAACAACACTAAAGGGGCTTCGAGAAATTAAACAGATCCGAGGTTTCGTTTAAAAGCACGGAACCCACAAACAGGCCCGATTTATTGAACACGAGAAAAATAGGATAAAATATAACAACAGAAGATAACATTTAAAATATAAAAATAAGATAGTGGAATTTGATAATACTAGAACGCAGGAGGGAACAACGGTTCCGCAAACTACACGCGTGAGGGAACGTCGGTTCCTCAACACCTAGGACGCGTGAATTGAATCAAAATCCAACAACCGAATGTAATTCCCGTAACCAGGAATAGCAATTCCTGATATAACGCAAAACTAAAAAGGATTAACCATATTTTAACCTTCTACGGTAAACTAGGGATTATCTCCTGGAAACCCAGACGTTTCCGGCATCAACACGCGGGTTACGTAACCCGCACGCACGAGGGATAACAGTAATACTTACAGCAATCAGCTGGCGAGTGGCCTAGTGCCCGACTCGTCGGCTTCACAATATTTAAAAATTTCGAACGTCGAAACAATAACGGTACTTGACCTCCTGGGAATTCACCTAATATACCGAATCCGTAGATTCCTCGCTAGGACTCTAGATCTTTCGCTTATCAACAAGCGCGTGTATCCTATCTCGTTACCAGTATTTCCGCAGTTAGAACCAGTTCCGGAGACCTATTTGTC